>NC_084554.2:27062500-27215000 GCF_033978685.3 Nerophis lumbriciformis | reverse complement strand
ACTTTTCTTTTCCTTATATTTTCGTGATCGACTAGTAAGATCCTAAAGATCGACTGGTAGATCGCGATCAACGGGTTGGCGACTCCTGATCTAGTGTGAGACTATGTGTAAATTTTAATTTACAAAAAGAATAAGCAGAGGAATAAGACACTTTTTGTTTAGATTATTTTATAAAAGCACTCCCTTAATTTTCAAGACAGTTTTTCAAATTGTTTAAAATGGTTTATTATTTTTATTTTAAAGAAGAAAAAAAAAGGCAGGAGTGTTTATTTTTTGGCTCATGTTTTCAAAATCTGTGAGTCAACACTTAATAGATTGTTCTTAAAAAAGGATATGTTTTTGTGGATGTTGCCCTCCAGTGGGTTCCTCGGACCACCAAATATTGCCACAAGAGCCCGGATCAGGGTTACAACACTATTTTATTTTTCCTCACAGCGTGCAAGTGTTCTGCTTTTCAGCAAAATGTTTTTCTAAGTTTGTGTCTTGCTCTCTCTCTCGCCTTTTTCTCCAGCTCCCACTACAACAACTCTCTCCTCCCGGATGCTGCCTTTTAACAGAGCGACAGGTGATTAGATAACCAGGCCCAGGTGGGCCATCTACGCACCTGTCGCTGATCTCGAAGCTGGTCCTGGCACACCCCGCTTCGCTGCAGGTCCGCAGGCCACGCCCCCCTCCACAGTTTTTTTTTAGCGTCTCCACATTTGTTTGATGACTGCTTCAAGGCTCACTCTTATACTATAACTATAATCATAACTAATCTGTTGATTGCTATGTTGCCTAACCTTCACCATGAATCTCTCCAAGTTTATGTAAGTGACAGAAAGAAAAGCTCTGTTGTTTGGCATGAACTACTGATTTGCATGCAAACATTGCTAGACCATGAATGATAAGGCGATCCACCTAATTTGACATTTTTTCTATGAGAAAAAAATAATTTTATGTCGAGTCAATACAGTTCCGTTCTTCTCCAGGATGTTTGGATGTTTACCGTATTTTCCGCACTATAAGGCGCACTTAAAAACCACAAATTTTCTCAAAAGCTGACAGTGCGCCTTATAACCCGGTGCACTTTATATATGGATAAATATTAAGATTCATTTTCATAAAGTTTCGGTCTCGCAACTTCGGTAAACAGCCGCCATCTTTTTTCCCCGTAGAAGAAGCGCGCGGTGCATGCTGGGATATGTGACGTTTCATTTCCATTTGTGTGTTTATGTAAAGACCCCAAAATGGCTCCTATTAAGTGTGTTGTCTGTCTAATTATAAATAATGCAGACGAGGCGTGTTAACTGAGTTCTCAACGTTTACTCACAGCGTGCTCATAACCACATTCTAACTCCCAGCATACAACAACGCTTCTCAGGGCTACCGCGCATGCTCGTCACTATCGTTGCATGCTGGGTAGTGTAGTTGTTATATTTGCTAGCTCATAACATCACATTAAGAGACACGCTTACGCGCTTAATTCAATACTCGCCGTCATTCCGGGTGGATTGACAAAAGACCTCCAGCCGCTAGATATTGGTGTCAACAGTGCATTCGAAGCTAGACTGCTAACTGCGTGGGAACAGTGGATGACAGAAGGCGAACACACGTGACGTTCACCAAGACAGGGAGACAGGGAGACAGCGCCAGACGACATTTTGGATCCCACATTCGCCCAACTTTTCAATTCGGACAACGAAGGAGAATAATTCGAGGGATTTATGAATGAAGAATAACTTCAGAAAGTGAGCGTTATGTTTATTTTGTGTGTTGTGACATTAACGTTCGAGCAACATTATGTTGCTATTGCTCTGCACTATTTTGAATTTTACTATGTTTGTGATTGCACATTTGCGTACATTTTGGGAGTGAACAGAGTTGTTAGAACGCTGGTTTTTAATATATTATTAAAGTTTGACTGACCTATCTGACTGTTTTTTTGACATTCCTTTAGCGCAGTTAGATGCGGCTTACAACACCGGGCGGCTTATAGGTGGACAAAGTTTTGAAATATGCCGTTCATTGAAGGCGCGGCTTTTAACCCAGGGCGCCTTATGGTGCGGAAAATACGGTACTTCTTTTGGGGTCATAAAGATCCTCAACTGTTTACCGATTGAATAAACGCATGACACATTTTAGTCTTTTCTCTGCTAGTGTACACAATATTGCAGATGGTGACTACTTAGTTTGTCATACAATAGTCAAATATTCAATTCAGAGGAGTTTAACTGTCAACCTCACACTCGAATCGCCGGGCTTCCAACAGTAATAATCCTTACTTCTCCCTGACAGTCCAAATTGATCATGTCCCTGGTGCCGAGCTAGAGCCAAAGCTGACCAGAACAGAGCCGATGTGAGGACCTCACGAATAGGGGTGTCCGGGTTGGTCCGATATCAGCAAAAAAAACAATAATAATATCGCTATTGGCCAATGCGCAAGAGCCCAGTACGGGTATGATGAAAAAGTTGTATCGGACAACCTCGATCACTAAACTATTCAACCTCTCCCGTGTTTATCTGAGTGTTTTAGCCTTGTTATGGACTGAAAAGAAGCAAATTGTGGTGATCCACAATTTGCCAATATTTGACTGTCAACTAATGACACAATCTAACTGAGGCTGCCAAAGTTAACACGATAATAACGCGTCAACTATAAGTTCCTTTGATGGCGCTCATTTTTTTAACACGCGATTAACGCGCATGCGTTCTGACGCTTTTTTGACTCTCGGTCCATTCCGTAGCGTGAGAAAATATAATGACGATACATTATGGAATTCCCATGTCTAAAACCATGGCAAGTCGTTCTCCCGACAAAACAAGACCATTCTATCTTTGCTCGCCGTGAGACGACATCACTAGACCAACTGCCTACTGGCGCGCTTGGCCCCTTGCAGAGAGGTGGAACTTCATTAATACACAGTTGAGTGCATCGATAACATAAAATACCAATTGTTTCACTAACTGCTTCAGTAAGATGGAATAAAAGCTCAGCAAAAAAGAAAGAATGTAAGCAAAGAAGTCAAGACTTAATTTTTATCAAAGACTTTCACGTCGTCAAATCATGTCAAGACACATTTTCTCATACAAATCACACACTTGTGGCTTCACAATAATAGTGATAGGCGTCAAATTCGGTCTTACTACCATAACAAAATGAAAAATTGTCTTACATTGTAAGACAATTGTAATCTGTGGTATTTTTACCTAAATAAGTGTTTTCTGGCAGATTGAAATAAAGTGTATATTCTTTTATAACCTGTTCTGATTGATTGTTTACAGAATGTTTAGCAGGCTGAATATTACATTTTAATAATAAATAGAGAAAGTCAAAACATGTTCACGCAGGGATATGAATACCATCAATTTATACAACATGTAATTAACAGAATATCAGAGGCATTTATTATTGGGGCGGCGTGGCGCAGTGGAAGAATGGCTGTGCGCGACCCGAGGGTCCCTGGTTCAATCCCCACCTAGTACCAACCTCGTCATGTCCGTTGTGTCCTGAGCAAGACACTTCACCCTTGCTCCTAATGGGTGCTGGTTAGCGCCTTGCATGGCAGCTCCCTCCATCAGTGTGTGAATGTGTGTGTGAATGGGTAAATGTGGAAGTAGTGTCAAAGCGCTTTGAGTACCTTGAAGGTAGAAAAGCGCTATACAAGTACAACCCATTTATCATTCATTTATATTCAGGTAAATATTACAGATTACATTAACAAACTTTGACAATTAAAGCATGATAGTAACAATCCACCTTGTGTGTTATTAATGCGCAAAACATGGTGTAGCTCCTCCTCTGAATGCAAGTGCTCCTACATCAGGAATACAAATTATGTATTCCTAAAAAATATAAAATCTGGCAAGACACTTTTTTACTGACATTAAAAGCATGTTTATGTCCATCCTGTGTTGAGCTGTTTAAAAAAAGCATAATGTTTATTAAAAAATCATTGAAGACACCTAATTGTCTAGTCATGTTTAAAAAAAAGAGGAAAATTATCTGTCCAGGGTACACTTATTATTGATGAAAAATTATTTCTGCGATTAATTTTGAGTTAATTGAACAATCTGCAAATTAACCGCGATTAAATATGTTAATCGTTTGACAGCCCCCCAGATTCGACTATGAAAATTCTTAGTGAAACATAGCCCTCATTGTTTTTTGTCTTAATCAGAAAAACATGAATTATTGAAACATCACTGAGTTTTCTCTAGAGAATTTCCTGTAAGGTTAAACTATTAAGAAAAAACGCATAATATTAAAATGAAATAATGAAACATATACTGTGTGTCAGAGTAGCTGGGGAAAGTAAGTCTAACACTAATTTTAAGTATTTTACCCACTTGCATTAGATGTTTCCCTCTTTTACAAAGAACAATAATTCGATACAACCTTGAGGATCCACCAAAACACTTGAGAATTACATGGAACAAAAGAGAATATCGTTTTTTACCATTAGGTAATGCCATTCCCTCCTACGGAGTAATAAAAGGTTTAATTTTCTCTGAATGTCTCTTTGCTAATGTCAAACTGTGAGAAGTACAATTATCTTAAAGAAAAACAGGAGTACTATTGCTGACAATTAAAGTTGAATGTGGTGATCATTTTGTTTATGGGTAACACTGCTTAAAATAACTCATGGAAATTAGTAATTATTTAGATAAAAATTAAATTATGTCCCAATTAGGAGCAGTTGTATGATTTCTAAAGTCTGTGCTGTATGCTGCATGTGAATGTGTGATATTTAAAGGCACAACAGCTGCATTCAATTTGTGTAATAAGTGATTGTGTTGCCCATTAATGAATGCTGGAAAACACAAAGCATTCACTGGCAAAAATGTTTGCCTTCACTTAGAAACGCTAATTATATCTGTCATGAAAGACATTAAACACTTCAGTTTCTTTCAGTGCTGCAAGGATTAAGTGAAATGACCGATACTGTACGTTTTTTTCTTGTGTGCAAGTCTGGCTGTCTTTTCCTTGTGTGTATTTATTGTTGTATGTGTGAGTGGGTGGATAGCTCACAGCATATGAGTCAAACTCTAGGCCCGGGTCTGGCCAGTCACAAAAAAAATAACAGTAATACTGTAAAAACAATTAAAATAAGCTAAAATTTGTGATGCAATGACAAAAAACCTGACAATTTGATAATGACTGGTCTGCTTGTCACAATGACGCCAAAATAATGTTTGCAGCAACATTTTTACACCATGAATTTTTTGTGTGGTGTCCAAACTTTTTCCACCAAGGGTCGTATACTAAAGAATGTTGGGGCCATATTCAAAATTGTTTTATTTTGTACAAAAAAAGAAAAAATACTTTATATAATATATACTCAAAGACAAAATTTAGGATCAGCTTTGTGTTATAAGTGACAAAGTGTATTATTATTAGAATCAATTAAAATCAATCTCATTACATTACATTACGTCATCTTCCTCAATTTTTCACATTTTAATGTTTTTTTTTACCTCTGTAATAATTAATACAAACCCCAAAACCAGTGAAGTTAACACGTTGTGTAATTCGTAAATAAAAACAGAATACGGTACAATGATTAGCAAATCCTTTTCAACTTAGATTCAATTGAATAGACTGCAAAGACATGCTATTTAATGTTCGAACTGAGAAACTTAATTTTTTTTTGCAAATAATCATTAACTTAGAATTTAATGGCAGCAACACATTGCAACAAAGTTGGCACATGGGCATTTTTACCACTGTGTTACATGGCCTTTCCTTTTAACAACACTCAGTAAACGTTTGGGAACTGAGGAGACCAATTTTTGAAGCTTTTCAGGTCGGCCAGTCTAGTACCCGCACTCTTTTACTATGAAGCCACGCTGTTGTAACACGTGGCTTGGCATTGTCTTGCTGAAATAAGCAGGGGCGTCCATGATGACGTTGCTTGGGTGGCAACATATGTTGCTCCAAAACCTGTATTGAACTGTATTGAACTTCTGGCTGTTGGAATTCGGCCATATTATTTGCCAAGGGAGTTTACTTCTGTAATCTTCATTGGAGTGTATGTTCCTCCTTCTGCTGACGAAACTGCTGCTTGTGACACCATTCATGCCGCTGTTGCTAAGCAACAGACCAAACATCCCGATGCCCTCATTCTCATTTCGGGTGACTTTAATCATGTTTCTTTGGACTCTATTTTACCCACTTTCCATCAATATGTGCACTGTGCAACACAAAAAAATAAAACTCTGGACCTACTGTATGCTAATTCAAAAGATGCATACAGAGCCACTGCCCTGCCCCCCCTGGGACGGTCTGATCACAACCTCGTGCTTTTAACACCTCGATACGTTCCTGCTGTGAGGAGGCAGCCCATCTCAACTAAATCAGTGCAAATGAGGAGCATAGAGGCTTGCATAGCCTTACAAGATTGCTTTGAGACTACAGACTGGGAAGTACTCCGTAAGCCTCACGGGACAGATATTGACAGCATCACAGACTGCATCACTGACTACATCAATTTCTGTGAGGACTCCATCATCCCTACAAAAACTGTCCACTGTTACCCAAATAACAAGCCCTGGATCACCAGCCAGCTAAAGGTGCTGCTGAATAAAAATAAGCTATAGCCTTCAGATCCGGTGATCGGGACGAGTTGAAGAGGATTCAGTGGGAGCTTAAAATTCAGCTACAAGAAGGGAAAGATACCTATAGGAGGAAGCTTGAAGCTAAACTCCAACAGAACAACACTCGTGAGGTTTGGAAGGAAATGAAGACCATCACAGGCTTCAACAATAAAGCCAAACTGCTGGAGAGGGTGTACATAGCGCCAACGAGCTGAATTTGTTTTTCAATAGATTTAGAAGTGCACCCCTTAATGACCCTCCCCTCACTACTCCTGTTCTCACACCTCCCCTGAACTTCAATACCCAAACTCCTTCTCTTTTACCTGCCACAGCCGTTTCTTTCCCCCCTCACTCCTCCCCCACTGAGAAAGCCAGCCCGGTGTGTCTGACACCTGGACATGTAAGACGGCAGCTAGAGAGAGTCAATCCAGCTAAGTCAGCAGGCCCTGACCGAGTCAACCCCTGGGTCCTGAAGACTTGCGCTGCTCAGCTAACTGGGATCCTGCACTCCATCTTCAACCTGAGTCTGAAGCTAGAACGGATACCATTGCTATGGAAAACATCGTACATAGTGCCGATGCCCAAGAAGCCCATCCCATCGGGCTCGAATGACTTCAGACCTGTTGCCCTGACGTCCCAGGTCATGAAGGTCCTCGAGAGACTTGTGCTGGATCAGCTGAGACCACTGGTGGCTCCTTCCCTGGATCCTCTACAGTTTGCATATCAGCCCCATGTAGGAGTGGATGATATTGTTATCTACCTGCTGCATCATGCTCACTCTCACCTGGATGGTGGAAAGGGCACTGTGAGGATTATGTTTTTTGATTTCTCCAGTGCCTTTAACACCATTCAGCCAATTCTGATGAGTGACAAGTTGCTCAGGATGGGTGTCAGTTCATCCATTGTCTCCTGGATCACTGATTACTTGTCTGACAGGCCACAGTTTGTGCGACTGGGGAGCTCCCTGTCGGATGCTGTGGTCAGTGGTGTAGGTGCTCCACAGGGGGACTGTCCTGTCTCCTTTCCTGTTCACCCTGTACACCTCAGACTTCCAGTATAGTTCCAGGTCCTGCCACCTGCAGAAATACTCTGACGACTCTGCTGTGGTCGGCGGGTGTATCAGAGAGGGACAGGAATTGGAGTACAGGACACTGATTGCTGACTTTGTGGAGTGGTCTCAGGCGAACCATCTGGTCCTTAATGTGGACTAGACCAAGGAGCTGGTCATCGACTTCAGGAAGAGAGTGACCCCGGTGGAGCCCATCAAGATCCAGGGCCGGGTGGTGGCAGTAGCGGAGCAGTACAAGTACCTGGGAGTCCATTTGAACAGCAGGCTGGACTGGAAGGACAACTGCAAAGCTGTTTACAAGAAGGGCATGAGCAGACTCTTTTTCCTGAGGAAGCTGAGGTCCTTTAATGTGTGCAGCAAGCTGTTGGAGATATTTTATCAGTCTGTTGTGGCCAGTGCCCTGTACTTTGCAGTGGTTGGTTGGGGGAGAAGCACCAGCAAAAGGGACTCAAACCGGATTGATAAACTGATCCGGAAAGCCGGCCAAACTATTGGCACGCAGTTGGAGGCGTTTGTGTCAGTGAGGGACAGGAGGACACTGGACAAACTGCTGGCCATCATGGACAATCCTGCCCACCCACTCCACCTGACAATTAAGGGACAGCGGAGCTCATACTCCAACAGGCTCCTTCAACTTCCTTCCCGCACTGTGCGATTCAAGAACTCCTTCATTCCACACTCCATCCAGCTGTATAATCACTCGCCTTACAGCAATAGATGATATCCGCCTATTACCTGACACCTGACATGTTAGCTACTTCTCTTTGTTTTTAATGTCTATTTTCCATTTTCTGCTGGATCTACTCTCTATTTCATGCTGCTGCTGTCACATATACTGTATATACTGTATTGTACATGGTCATTGGTATATATTGTATATATGTTATAGACATAATATAATATATCTCTATATATAATATTCTGTACACATATTATGTATATCTTCGTATATATGTTAGATTTTTTTTTATCGCTATATTAGTCTATTTATACCTGCATTGTCCTTTCCATCCTTACACTTTCCATCATTGTAACTGAGCTACTGTGTTGAACAATTTCCCTTGTGGATCATTAAAGTTTGTCGAAGTCTAAGTCTAAGTCTAACTATGCACCTTTCAGCATTAATGGCGCCTTAACAGATGTGTAAGTTACCCATGCCATTGGCACTAATACACCCCAATACATTCACAGATGCTGGCTTTTGAACTTTGCGCCTATAACAATCCGGATGGTTCTTTTCCTCTTTGGTCCGGAGGACATGACGTCCACAGTTTTCAAATACAATTACATTTTTTAAATGTGGACTCGTCAGACCACAAAACACTTTTATCAGTCCATCTTAGATGAGTCGGGCCCAGCGAAGCCGGCGGCGTTTCTGGGTGTTGTTGATAAATGGCTTTGGCTTTGCATAGTAGAGTTTTAAATTGCACTTACAGATGTAGCGACAAACTGTAGTTACTGGTTTTCTGAAGTGTTCCTGAGCCCATGTGGTAATGTCCTTTACACACTAATGTCACTTTTTGATGCAGTACCGCCTGAAGGATCCAAGGTCACGGGCATTCAATGTTGGTTTTCTGCCTTGCAGTGATTTCTCCAGATTCTCTGAACCTTTTGATGATACTACATACCGTAGATCGTGAAATCCCTAAATTCCTTGCAATAGCTCGTTGAGAAATGTTGTTCTTAAACTGTTCGACAATTTGCTCACACATTTGTTTGCAAAGTGGTGACCCTCGCCCCATCCTTGTTTGTGAATGACTGAGCATTTCATGCAAGCTGCTTTTATACCCAATCATGGCACTCACCTGTTCCCAATTAGCCTGTTCAGATTTGGGATTTTCCAAATAAGTGTTTGATGAGCATTCCTTTTTTGCCAATTGTGCCAGCTTTTTTGAAACACATTGCAGGCAACAAATTCCAAATGAGCTAATATTTGCAAAAAATAACAAAGTTTTCCAGTTCGAACATTAATTATTGTCTATTCAATTGAATATAAGTTGAAAAGGATTTGGAAATCAATGTATTCTGTTTTTATTTACGATTTACACAACGTGCCAACTTTACTGGTTTTGGGTTTTGTAGTACACTTTGTCACCCATTACACAAAGTTACTATGTCGCTTTAACTCTTTAACTAATATCTCCAACAGCTGTGTCCGACTGTTTACAGGCTAAAGATTGTACTTGCGTGAAATATGCCTTCAAAAGGGATGCATGCTCAGGGAGACACAATCACATTTCCATATTCCTTGTTAGACACATGCAAGAGAATTCCAAGAGTCTTGCCATAACAACGGCTCCAAATTGAGAAAAAGTTGCAAGTGCGAAGCCGCTTCTCAGACACTAATCGTCACCACAGACGATAAACTGAGTTTCTTCCAAGTACTAGGACTAGGAGTAGAGGAAAACAAATGGCTAAGCATGCTACCTACACACACACACCGAGCAGGACGACACAAGAAGCTAACTGCTAAGTAAAGGAGAATTGATCGTTCCAGATATTATCAATACCTACCATAGTATTAGTATACAAACTATACTAAAGGGATGACATCTTTTTCTTATCTTTTTGGTCATTTTTGTTCACGTTTACAAAGTCGTGAAGTAGGTCTCTGGATACAGGAAGGCGTTGAGCGCAAAACCAAATGATTTAAACGGGAGCCAATAGTAGTTTTTACTTTTGTTTACTTATTCTATACTAACAACTTTATTTTGTCAAAACAACTTTTATATAGCATTCAATATCAAACATTTAATATGTTGTCTGATTTACAACAATAGTAGCAAATTATGAATTCAAATAAATGAGCTTTATAAAAATGTGTTGTTGTGTTTACTTTAGTTACATTTCCAGGAACTCCAAATCGGATCAGATCAGAGACCTAAAATGTTCATCGGGACAACCCTACTATTCATGTTTAATTGTTAGCAGTGGTTGATTGTGAACTGAATTGTTGTCTTTTCACCTTATTAAATGAGTTTATTAAACATTATACTTACTATAATTAGTTATTACAATTACATGATAGTTAAGGGATAAAACATACAGTATCCGTATGGCCCCATCCGTCACGGTTTACCTGACACATGAAACGTGGCAAATTGGGTGGGTGTACTATCATCTTTAGCTGCTGAATATCTTAAAATGCGTTTAGTGGCAAATCCAACTTTGACCACAGCATCAGTTGCGATATAGAGCGGCGCCTTCCACCGTCTTGCAAAATGATTCTCACCCCGCCTTCATCTCACGCGAGATCCACCCAGGAATGGGGCCATTTGAATCCCTTCCCTACTGTTCATTATTAACATTGAAAACCCCAAATTATGATTGGAAAGGTAATATTTTGTACACAGTATATCGTCTCACTATAGCATGGGTGTCAAACTCTGGACCGCGGGCCAAATTTGGCCCGCCGTGTAATTTCACTTGGCCCTTGAGGCAGTATAAAATTAACACTAGAGCTGGCCCGCCGATTATATTCAGCGGCGGTGCCGCGGTAACACCGCATTCACCGCTAATTCTCATACTTGCCAACCCTCCCGGGAGAGTCCCAGATTTCAGTGCCCCTCCCGAAAATCGTCACATCCGCTTTTCATTCAGTGCAACGAGTGCTGGGGGTGGGGTGGTAGCGGGGGTGTATATTGTAGCATCCCAGAAGAGTTTGTGCTGCAAAGGGTTCTGGGTATTTGTTCTGTTGTGATTATGTTGTGTTACGGTGCAGATATTCTCCCATAATGTGTTTGTCATTCTTGTTTGGTGTGGATTCACAGTGTGGCGTATATTTCTAACAGAGTTAAAGTTGTTTATACGGCCACCCTCAGTGCAACCTGTATTGCTGTTGATCAAGTATGCATTGCATTCACGTGTGTGTGCGTACAGAAGCCGCACATATCTTGTGACTGGGCTGGTACGTTGCTAGAATGGATGAAAAGCGGACGTGACGACAGCTTGTAGAGGACCTTAAATGCAGTGCCTTTAAGGCACGCCCCCAAGACTGTGGTCCGGGCGCACTACGAGATATAATGACTGATGAACACCTTCGTTGGATAATGAAGGTTGCCTCAGCATTAATGAACTAGCATCCAAGAAAAGATGCCAGGTATCTGGCTTGGGCACATCAGATTAGATCATTGTGTTGCAAACTGAGCAGTTTAAAGTCCTGAATGGTTGGTTTATTCATTTTTATTTTATTTTCAAATGTATTAGCCTGTGGAAAAAGTTAATGTTGATATTTACCTCAGAAGGCTGCAAATAGAAAAGAGGCATTACATTTTTATTTAAATTGTATTTGATATGCCATTGATATTTTTTAATTATTATTATTATTATTTGAAAGTCGATTTTGCATGTCACTATAAAGTTATATAAGCCTTGCTTGTTCAATATTTAATGCAAAACTTGTTTGGGTCCCTATTAAAAGGTTAATTTGTTCAACCTTGGCCCGCGGCTTTGTTCAGTTTTAAATTTTGGCCCACTCTGTATTTGAGTTTGACACCCCTGCACTATAGGATCAAGATATGTGTGTCTTGCCTACACACGAGCATGGTGGTGGTGTGCATGAGTGCTGCGGTTCATGGATTCTAACCTGTGGCATTCTGAAGCGGAGCATGAACCTCTGACTACTAAGAAGATGCAATAAATTGCTGAAATGTGAGTGGTGTACTCACGTTTGTGAGATAATAAAGTTATTGAATGTCAAGGTGTTCCTAATGTTGTGGGCTTTGAGTGTGTGTACAACATCCCTATATGCTGCTTGCCTTATTAAAGACTTTATTAGATCGCACCACGGGGGCTTCCCTCTGAAATTGCTTTCCAGCGATCAGCACATGACTTCGGGAGTAACTGAACCTAATTACAACGTTAGGGAAGAAAAACAAATCAATATAAATGAAATACCAAAAGGTTTATAATCCAGAACAGGTTTGTTTATGTGCCATTACTTGAAACGCAAGGTTGGGAAATACAAAACAACGTAAGACAACCCTCTCATTTGTCACAAAGAGTTTTTATATAGATGAAGCTGACACCAACCTCGGCCTTGATCTTGTTGTCTCCGAAGCAGAGGTGTTGGAGGTACGCCGCAGCATTGGACTGCACAGATGGGAACTGGTGCTGCAGCATCTGGATCACCTCTGGCAGCTCGGGATCTCTCCAGCCAAACTCTCTGCACAGACAGGACAGATGGAGACATTTTGATTCCTTGGGAGCTTTAATAAAGCATCCTGCAGCTGATATCACCGGCGGGAAGACAGATAAAATCTGTACTCATCAGGAAGAAATCCAGACAAACAGGTAAAATGACAGCGTACGGATGACTGAGATTTAGGACGGTCAAAATATTATTTATGCTGTCTTCAGCTGGAGAGCCATTCTGACAGGCTCAGGAACACAAACAGAAAAATGAATGAAAAACGATGCAAATTCCAATTTGCCAAAACATGACTGGTTTCGCAGATCACCAGAGAAGCGGAAGTGAAAGAAGATGAGACCACAAAGTTAGCGGCACCCAAAACAATTATGTTTTTGTTTTGGTTTTTTTAACTGGGAAATGAATTGTGGAGAAACCTAAAACAGCCATAATGTTTATTTATTTAGTTATTTATTTTTGACAAACATGGTGTAAAACACTTTCAGGCGCTGAATATTCATGAGTGGCAGAGAAAAATAAATAAATACAAGAATAAAAAATATAAAATACAAAAAAATGTAAACAAATAAATAAATAGAAAATGAATACATCAAATCAAACACATTTTAATTCACGATGGTATCTGACCCTCCGTGACTACTGAGGAGAATTCTGTTCCATTCTGCTAAATTGAATATTAGGTTATATTGTACAGAGAAGGCCAGAATTGGTTTCTACTATACCCTACTTTGTTCTGTTTTAATGTAGTAGAGCTTGGATTGTGTCATGGTTGCGCTGGTCGTGACCCCAGAATGCAGAGACGACAGGCGAAGAAAAGGTAAAATGTATTTATTAACAACAAAAAATGAAATAGTGCAGTAGTGTATATAGGGAAAGCATGCATGCACAGGGTATATAGGGAAATCATGCATGTTTAGTTACAAAGCAAAGCAAAAGCACACAATGATCTAACCAGGAACATATGTAAAAAAGCATGCGCTAGACAGGGTAAGTAGCGACAAAAGAAGGTAAACAGAAAATGTAAACAAAAATAAGAGCGATGGACAGGAAATAAGGGAATAATAAATGTCATGAAAGACCAACACACTACTTTCTAATAAATAAAAAAAAAGGAAACTGGAAGTAATCAATTTCAGGGTCAAACGAGAATGCTCCAGCTCGCAAACTTTTTGTGTCTTGGTTGTTAAGCCGTAGGTGTGAGCTAAAATTCTGGTAATGAGGCTTCTAGCTGGCTTTGCAAATGTCACAGTGAACCTTGTGATATCCGACCAAAGCGTCTGGTGGGTCACGCACTAGCTTGTTAGCTAGAAGCTAACATGACATAACTTTGTTTATCCAAGCATGAGTTCGGGGAAAGTACGTGTGAAGGACAGTGGTGACAAGAACTGGAGAATATTAATTTAATTAAAGAAAGAAATCATTAAAAAAAATTTAATTAAAAAAAAAAAAAAACATGACCCAGGTGCACCTTGCACCTGTAGTCAACCAGCTTGTCTGCACCACACTGAGTCAGAAAGACTTGGATGTTAAAATAATATCTCCACTACAAACATTTTTCAATGAAAATATGGATGACCTGCTGATAGTGTGTTTGACAGAGAAGCAGCAAAAAGGAGATACTATAGAAGTTTGCTCTACAAGGTTAATGCTGTACATTATTATTATATTACTTTATAAAACTTCTGGAGTTGTTTGTCCTCCATTATACTGCAACATTTATCGTGCAGTATTCCTTATCAAAAAGTTTCTAATAAAAAAGCATGTCAAATGTTATAAATGCCCAGGTTTTCCAGACCCAGAATAGAATCATAGATTTTCAATTAATTTTAATGGGATTCAAAATACGATTATGTTGGGCTACGAGCTCCTACACAGAACCAATTAAACTTATAAGCAAGTTACAACTGTATAATGAGTTCCACCTCTGTATGCGCTTTAAAATGTCGATCATGCTACTCAGGTGTTGGTGTGAAACTCATATGTCTTACACTTGCTGGCCTGTAATGAACTCATCAGCACTATTAATGCTGGCTAAGCAGTTTACTGCAGTCCTTACCGCCATAAAAAAAACATTGGTTCTTTTGCTGCCGTGTTGTGAAATATTTGAATTAAAAAAAAAAGTAGTACTGTATACAAACGTTTGGTAACACTTTAGTATGGGGAACACATATTCACCATTAATTAGTTGCTTATTAACATGCAAATTAGTAACATATTGGCTCTTAATTAGTCATTATTAAGTATGCATGGCCTTATTATACAACCAGTAAGCCATTAACTAAGAGTCTTACCTCAATAACCTCAGAATTATTGCTTATTAGTAACCCTAACCCTTATATGTTCCCCAAGTGTCCACATAACTCTAAATTAAGACTTTGTTACTTTAATAAGCAACTAATTAATGATGAATATGTTCCCCATACTAAAGTGCAGACGTGGGACCAAGTCATTGTTTTGCAAGTCATTAGTAAGTCTCAAGTCTTTGCCCTCAAGTCCCGAGTCAAGACAGGCAAGTCCAGAGTCAAGTCCAAAGTCAAGACTGGAAAGTCTCAAGTCAAGTCCCAAGTCCTGCATTTTGAGTTTTGAGTCCTTTCAAGTCCTTTTAACCACAAACTAATATATTTACACAGATTGTGTATGCTTTTAAAACGCTGTATTTATTTATTAAAACAAGTGCATTTGAAATTGCAGGGAAAAAAATAGTGCTGACATTGCACTTCATAATAGCACTATTAACCAGTCATTTTAAACATTTAACTAATTCCTTTACAGAATAAACACATTTGAAAAAACAAGTGCAACTGTACTTATTTGCACAAAAGTGTTAACACTGTATTTCCATGGCATATTGTATTTTAACTAGTTCCACAGCAGTTTCTATCCTGTTCTTACCTTATCTCATTGATCTCATCTCATACTATATGTGTGTTGATGTGTGCGTACACATGACAAACATAACAAATACATGAACATAACAATGAACAGAGTTGTACTTTTTAGTTGTCAGGGCCCTATGCAATATGTACACATATTCTTAATATAGTATACATTTTAACTGACCTTTATTTGACTATGTCTGTCTTTTTGTAGGTGGCTAAAATACGTGGTGCTGCTGACCGCCGTCTAACGTTACGTTACTGTGTGTGATACATTGACTAACTTAATGTTATTTATAGGTACCTCATGCAGCCCTGCTTAAAAAAAATCACTTGACAAAAAGTATGAATAAGGTAGCGAACTGCTATGACGTTTGCAATGACGTTATAACAATAGACATCTTATAAGTAGATGCAGCATTGGCTGTGAAGTGGTGATGAGGAGCGGCGAGCAGCCTAAACTGACAGTTGACAGGTAGAAAACAAAGATGCCGGGCTGGTGTTCAGCGTTGAAAGATACGGAGCGCTCCTGAATAACTTTTTAATCTTTGGGTTTTGGGGAAAGTAGCAAGTCTTGTCAAGTCAAAAGGCTCAAGTCCAAGTGAAGTCACGAGTCATTGATGTTAAAGTCTAAGTCGAATTGCAAGTCTCTTTACATTTTGTCAAGTCGAGTCTAAAGTCATCAATTCATGACTCGAGTCCAAGTCTTGTGACTCGAGTCCACACCTCTGCTAAAGTGTTACCAAAAGTTTTAAAGCCTCGCTCCAATTATGGCCACTTCCAATTAGTTTCCCTTTTACAGTACAACCTCGATTTACGAAGCCATTATTGTACAAATGTTTTGAATTACAAACCACAGAATGACAAACATTTGCTGTGGTGTACAAACTTTGTCTCAGTGTGCAAACGTTTTATCTATCGATTGTGTGTCTCGCGGCACAGTCATGTTGTGCCCCGCAACACATCCTTGTGGGCGGGCTAATCAATCTCTGGTGCTCATTCAGTCAGCACAGCAGCACTGTTGTAAGCTACTGTGTTAATTTGTGTGATTTTAAGTCTTTTTTTTTGCCTTTTTACAGCGATTTTTTAATAGTTTTGCCAGCTCAATATAAACCCAAAAAAGCAATAGACATGCGATGCTGGGTGGTGTTGAAACATTTCGGAAGTATCCACACCGTTGTTGACTCTGCCTTTCCCCCCCTCCCTTTCCGCTGCATGCCAAGAAGATTAATAAACAAAGTGGATTTTGTTCCTAATCATTATAGCGACCTGGCTGTTAAAGGTAAGAAGTTTTGTGATTTCAAACTGTGAGTGCACCACAGGGCTAGTGACAGTGTGTGTCGGCAGGGCGGCTGCAAATGAGGACAGTTCATGTAGTTATGTTATGTTTTGACTTTGTTGTTAAACAGAAAGCGGATCCATCACCCCTTTGTTATGTTTGTTTGATATACAGTACTATATAGGGCTTTATATTGAGTTCAGTACAAACTTTTACTGAAGTATTGGAATCAGAATCCGCTTTATTGGCCAAGTACACTATATTGCCAAAAGTATTTGGCCACCTGCCTTGACTCACATATGAACTTGAAGTGCCATCCCATCCCAGGCCAGTCAAGTTCATCCACACCAGACTCTGTCATCCATGTCTTTATGGACCTTGCTTTGTGCACTGGTGCACAGTCATGTTGAAAGAGGAAGGGGCCCACTCCAAACTGTTCCCACAAGGTTGGGAGCATGGAATTGTCTAAAATGTTTTGCTATCCTTGAACATTCAAAGTTTCTTTCACTGGAACTAAGGGGCCAAGCCCAACTCCTGAAAAAAAACCCCACATCATAATTCCTCCTCCACCAAATTTCACACTCGACACAATGCAGTCTGAAATGTAGCGTTCTCCAGGCAACCTCCAAACCCAGACTGGTCCATCAGATTGCCAGATGGAAAAGTGTGATTCTTCAGTCCAGAGAACACGTCTCCACTGCTCTAGAGTCCAGTGGCAACGTGCTTTACACCAGTGTATCCCACGCTTTGCATTGGACTTCGTGATGTATGGCTTAGATCAGGCTGCTCGGCCATGGAAACCCATTCAATGAAGCTCTCTGCGTACTGTACATTGGAAGGTCACATGAAATTTGGATCTCAGGAAAACAGAGTGGACCGACACCAGCAGTTGACATGGCCCCCCAAACCATCACCCAACCATGCAAATTTTGCATTTCCTTTGGAAATCGAGGTCCCAGAGTCTGGAGGAAGACAGGAGAGGCACAGGATCCACGTTGCCTGAAGTCTAGTGTAAAGTTTCCACCATCAGTGATGGTTTGGGGTGCCATGTCATCTGCTGGTGTCGGTCCACTCTGTTTCCTGAGATCCAGGGTCAACGCAGCCGTCTACCAGCATGTTTTAGAGCACTTCATGCTTCCTGCTGCTGACCTGCTCTATGGAGATGGAGATTTCAAGTTCCAAAAGGACTTGGCGCCTGCACACAGCGCAAAATCTACCCGTGCCTGGTTTACGGACCATGGTATTTCTGTTCTAAATTGGCCCGCCAACTCCCCTGACCTTAGCCCCATAGAAAATCTGTGGGGTATTGTGAAAAGGAAGATGCAGAATGCCAGACCCAAAAACGCAGAAGAGTTGAAGGCCACTATCAGAGCAACCTGGGCTCTCATAACACCTGAGCAGTGCCAGAAACTCATCGACTCCATGCCACGCCGCATTAACGCAGTAATTGAGGCAAAAGGAGCTCCAACCAAGTATTGAGTATTGTACATGCTCATATTTTTCATTTTCATACTTTTCAGTTGGCCAACATTTCTAAAAATCCCTTTTTTGTATTAGCCTTAAGTAATATTCTAATTTTGTGACACACGGAATTTTGGATTTTCATTTGTTGCCACTTCAAATCATCAAAATTAAATGAAATAAACATTTGAATGCATCAGTCTGTGTGCAATGAATAAATATAATGTACAAGTTACACCTTTTGAATGCAATTACTGAAATAAATCAAGTTTTTCAAAATATTCTATTTTACTGGCTTTTACCTGTATATACTTTTGGCAATATAGTGTATGTTTAACAAACAACATATTTGACTTGGTAAACTGTTCTCTCTTTGTTTACTGCAAGAAATAGAGAAACATGCAACAACTATGAGAGAGCGCAGTACTGCGGCAGCCATCCAAGGGCACCATCTTGGTATGATAACAAGAGGGAAACATTAAAGAACACAAAGGACCTGAAAGACAATCAAGGAGCACAGAGCTGATGCAACCAGCTGCCATTTGCGATGCGCTATTTCTACATACAGCTACAAAAGTAAAACACTGAAAAACAACAACAAAAAAGGAGCAATTAATAATACATGTTGCGCACATGTGCTTGCAACATGCATAGAGAAAAAAAAAAAATCCCAATTTCAACTCTGCGGTGCTCCACGCAATCGTCTGCGACAGAGACAGGAACAGACCCAACAAAGCAACCAAGAGAGTCTATTCCATCTTAGGCTGCACACTAGCTCTCGGCTAATGACCAACAATGTACAGTCCACGCGGATGATTGAGAATCTGCCCAAGGAGACTGGAGTGTCCGATACATTCTAGCCCAGCCAAGACTCCATGAAGCTCATCCTTCCAGGCGCACAACGCTAGCTCCGCAGACTAGTCTCCACCTCTGCATCACCTTCAGTCTCTCCATGCGGACTGCGGTGTGGCAAAGAGCCAGCAGCTGGTGTCCGGTGCATGCCTGGCCGTAGCTTCCCAAAGCAGATCCAAAAGTTCACAAAAAAAGCACCAAAATCAGCGCAGAGGCCTCACAAGTGCGCAGCTCTGAAGGGGCTTGATCCAAAAGGCAAAAAAATGAAAATGAAAAAAGAGGGAAACACCAAGAACACAGATGTCCTACAAAAAGCAGCCACAATAGCGGCCCCATCTTGGAAAAAAAAAAGTTAAAATGTGGACTTTTGTCAAGAGTGGAAGCCATTATACATGTTTACAGTCACTACATGTCCATGCACTAAATTAAATAGGTTGTTTTTTTTGCATTGTCACACCAACGTGTGAAGTCCAAGTGTCCATGCACACTTTAATGCGACTATTGGTCATACGCCATGTGCCTCCTGTACACTCGGGGGCACTTCTTTCCTTTTAGCACGGATAAATGTATTGTGTTTACGTTTGACCTATTGCACTAGGCATCTGCGGATCCTTACAACTTGTTGTACGTGATGTCCGCTGTAATATTGGCACAGATTACATCTCTAATGGCTACGCTGGTGTTAAATAGCAGACAGCATCAAGAAATGGCATTGGATTGCACTACGGATCTGACGCTACTACCAAGAATGTATCGGAGCAGATGCAAGACCGGCGGGAGAGTTTTTTTTAAAAGGAATTTTCAGACGGAGAATTATGGAAACAAAACTTCCGAATGTCTCAGAGTTCATTCATAATGCTCTGTGGATTGATGGAAGGAGTTTGAATTTGAAGGAAAAGACAGTTTGGGTCCCGACTAATACTGTTCCAAATGAAGGTTGCTATTGTTCTGGAGAATCTTGCCAGTTGTGTGGAATACAGAGGTATTGTGAATCAGTTTGGACTGCACAAATGCAGCGTGAAGAGGTTTATTATTTGCCTTGTAATATACCGTCTTCTCTACTATCTCGTTCGTATTTCGTTCGGGAGTCCAAATTAAGCTGACATTCTCCATGTTCTTAACTACCTTTTTAAATAAATCTCCTTGTTTTTATTCCTACCATCAATGCACTTCAACATGTTCTGTTCTTTCAATTTGCAGAGCAAATAAACAGTCATCTTCATGACAATTGTTGCTTATGTTTTTATTGAATGGTATCTGCTTTCGGGACATATCCCGTGCGTTGAGACTGGTGCATGCGCGATTGCGAAGGATCCTCTACGACCACACACACCCCCTTCGAGAGATTTGGTTTTCAATCGCATAATCCAGATGTGCTAGTCTAATTTTTCAAAAACCGAACACCATCGTATTAAGGTGTTTCCTTGGGTTGCAGGATGCTTACTTAGAGCCAAACCTTTTGGAGAAATCGGACTAATTTAGCGCATGTTCTGATTATTTCTTATGGGGAATGTTGCTTCAACATACAAACGTTTCTATTTATCAAATCAAATCAACTTTATTTATGAACTCTGTTCAAGAACCAAATAAGTTCGTAAACCAAGGATGTACGGTAATTATCTTTACAATATTAGTTTATAGAGATGTGACTTAAAGGCCTACTGAAATGTGATTTTCTTATTTAAACGGGGATAGCAGGTCCATTCTATGTGTCATACTTGATCATTTCGCGATATTGCCATATTTTTGCTGAAAGGATTTAGTAGAGAACATCGACGATAAAGTTTGCAACTTTTGGTCGCTGATAAAAAAGCCTTGCCTGTACCGGAAGTAGCAGACGATATGCGCGTGACGTCACAGGTTGTGGAGCTCCTCACATCCGCACATTGTTTACAATCATGGCCACCAGCAGCGAGAGTGATTCGGATCGAGAAAGCGACGATTTCCCCATTAATTTGAGCGAGGATGAACGATTCGTGGATCAGGAAAGTGAGAGTGAAGGACTAGAGGGCAGTGGGAGCGATTCAGATAGGGAAGATGCTGTGAGAGGCGGGTGGGACCTGATGTTCAGCTGGGAATGACTAAAACAGTAAATAAACACAAGACATGTATATACTCTATTAGCCACAACACAACCAGGCTTATATTTAATATGCCACAAATTAATCCCGCATAACAAACACCTCCCCCCTCCCGTCCATATAACCCGCCAATACAACTCAAACACCTGCACAACACACTCAATCCCACAGCCCAAAGTACCGTTCACCTCCCCAAAGTTCATACAGCACATATATTTTCCCAAAGTCCCCAAAGTTACGTACGTGACATGCACATAGCGGCACGCACGTACGGGCGAGCGATCAAATGTTTGGAAGCCGCAGCTGCATGCGTACTCACGGTACCACGTCTGCGCATCCAACTCAAATTGCGATGAAAACAGACGACTTAATAGCTGGCCACCATGCTGTCCCAAAATGTCCTCTACAATCCCTGACGTCACGTGCCGGCGTCATCATACCGAGACGTTTTCAGCAGGATATTTCGCGCAAAATTTAAAATTGCACTTTAGTAAGCTAACCATGCATGTGTCGCAATGTTAAGATTTCATCATTGATATATAAACTATCAGACTGCGTGGTCAGTCGTAGTGGGTTTCAGTAGGCCTTTAAAGGTTTTACTACTTACGTATAAAATACTAAACGGTCTAGCTCCATCCTATCTTGCTGATTGTATTGTACCATATGTCCCGCCAAGAAATCTGTGTTCTAAGAACTCCGGCTTATTAGTGATTCCCAGAGCCCAAAAAAAGTCTGCGGGCTATAGAGTACTTTCTATTCGGGATCCAGTACTCTGGAATGTCCTCCCGGTAACTGTTAGAGATGCTACCTCAGTAGAAGCATTTAAGTCCCATCTGTGGTCCCCTCCGAGGTTTCTCACTGTAGCCCATAGGGTTGAGTTTTTCCTTCCCCTGATGTGGGATCTGAGCTGAGGATGTCATTGTGGCTTGTGCAGCCCTTGGAGACACTGGTGATTTAGGGCTATATAAATAAACTTTGATTGATTGAGGTTCCACTGTATTTATTATGTTATGTTGCATACATTGTGTCATCAGTTTCCAGCTCTGTGCGCACACTGAAAAGAGTACATAAAGTCAAATAACATCCAGCATATACAACAGCAATTCTTCCATAATGGTCCCCCAAATGAGGAAATTATGAGAGTGTGAGAAAGTGTGGGCGAATATGTCTACACAATCAACCGTGTTGGTTTTCTCTAATAACTACTCTCTAAGTAGCCTTGCTTTCAGGAACCCCCCAACGCCCAGTGAGCTGCAAAAAAAAGCCTCGGCTGAAATTTTTTGCAACCTGCATCGATTTTGCAGTATGAGGATTGATTTTGTTGTTACCACTTTCGGGCTCGCTGCTGTGTGCCAAAATAGCTTTTACTATAATCCCCATCAAGATATCCTGCTTTATTCTGCCTCCGAGCTCAGATGCCCTAACATGAAAATAGGGTAAACACAGAGAAATTGATCCGCCCGGAGAGTTGGAAATGGTGCGCATGTGAAGCTTCTGCGGGAAAAAATTAATCCTGGACTCCATGCTCCGGTCTCTGCTGGATCAAGAGCATGCTCACGAGGAGTAAACATGGCTCTCGAAGATAAAGTGGGCTCCTGCCTGGACGGGTCTTTATCTGCCAAATGATAAGTGTTCATTCAGCCGGAAAGCATGGCTGATGGAAGGAAGGAGAGGAAAGATAGGAGGCCAAGAAAGAGGGGGGTCCTTCCCCGGGCATTTAGGGGATTTAGTAGGAGAGACCCTCAAACAGCACTCCTTAAATCACATGGGCAGATAACATCAGGGCAGTTTGTTTATATGTGTGTATGTGGCAAGATTTGACAACGTGGACACACTTGTTTGTTTGCAAAGTGTGTATCTCTGTTCAAGTATATTTATTTCGCTTTCTGACTGTGCGAGTGTGTATGTGTGTGTGTGTGTGTGTGTGTGTGTGTGTGTGTGTCTGTGCAATCCATCTCCTCCAACTGCACATCTCTGTCAGGGCACTTAATAGAAAGAAAGCAGATCTGCTGATAAGATAAGCATCATGGCTCACCATTAATTAAAAAGGCCTGGTAGGGAGAGTGAGGCACACATGAGAGCAAAGTGGAGTAAAACTCTGAGGGAGGATAGGCACTGGGGGGGAAGCCCTGTGGGGACAAAATGCAAATGGAGTAGGGCTAGAATCCAGAATAATATAAATATAGACTGGAGGAAGCGTAATAAACAGCCCTCAGACAGGACGCCAGTCAACACTGGTGTTAATGAGCGCTACAAACCTGTTAGACACACTGCTGGGCGACGAGCCAGTGACGTGGAACAGCGGGATGCAAACACACAAGAACACAAACGGGGGGACTGGTGGAGTGCCAGCGGAAAGCACAAGGTTCATGCTAAATATGTATTAAGGCAGCTTATTCTCTCAGGAATTCAGTAAGCTTCAAATGCACTGTTAACAATAGGACACTTGCGGATACTTTTTAAAATGCCTTAAAACACCTTCATTGTCTTCATTTCCCTGATAGAAGTATATCTTTGTATACGCTACAGGGCTTCCCCTAAACCGCCAAGATGACGTCATTGAGTAATTTTGCTATGATTTTCTTTAAAAAGGTTAAAAAAAATGTATGCATACTTTTAAAACAAATCTGTTATTATTAAGGCTGTCTAACGATTAAATTATTTAATCACGATTAATCACATTTTGTTCATAGTTAACTCAAAACTAATCGTGATAATCGCAGATAGGTATAAGTCTTCATCATTAATAAGTGTACCCCAGAAAGGGGGAGGGCTATCCCAGCTGTAATCTGTGATATTTCTACCTGAATAAATGCTTCTGATATTCTGTACATTACATGTTGTACACGTAAATGGTCTTCATATTGCTGCATGACAATATTTTAACCTTCTCTGTTAATTAATAAAATGTAAGGGTGTATAGATGATAAATTAAATTGGAAACTGTACATAAATATACTTAAGACAAAGATGGCAAAAAATATTGCTATGTTACATAAAATCAAAAACTCCGTAAATCAAAAGGCTCTTAATATGTTATATAATTCTTTCGTACTCCCTTATCTTAATTATTGTGTTGATATCTGGGGTAACAGTTACAAAACAAACATCAACTCTATATTCTTACTTCAAAGGAAAGCGATTAGAATTATGCAGATTATCATGACCATATCAATGCTCTGTTTATTAAATTAAAAACATTAAAACTGCACGATCTTGTTGACCTCAACACTGCTATTGTGACGTACAAAGCTCATAACCACATGCTGCCTCAGTGTCTCCAGGAGAGGTTTAAACCCAGAGAGAATCCCTATGACCTCAGAGGTTCAGCTGTCTTCCAGAAAGCTAAGATAAGAACAAGCTTAAAAAGTAGATGTGTTTCTGTCAGGGGGGTTCAACTGTGGAACAGCTTGGATGATTCCTTAAAATGTTCCAGTTCCATTCACACATTTAAAAAACACTTTAAGACCAATGTCTTGAAAAAATATATCACTCTTGAATCAACACAGTAGTTAATACTATGATCAATGTTATTTAAAATACTAAATGTGGGATATAAATAATAATGGAAGTATAATTGTTTGTGTATAGTATATAAATTGATACAAAGGTTTAACACATGTACAAGGATATTTCACATGCCTTTACTGTGTATATAATTTAACTGTGTTTATTTTGTGTATAATGTGTATTTATAATATGTTGTACAAAGGACATTTCATAATTTTCGGAAGTTCATCTTGTACTTGACATTGTTTATAGGGTTAGGCGCAATAAGTGTTCAACTTCAGCCTAAACCCTTTCGGTCTGCAACATTTTCATTTTCAATCTATGAATGTACAACTGTTTGTTTATTTTGTTGACGATTCACCGAAAAATAATGAACTATATATATATATATATAAGTCCTTAATATTGAGCCTGCTAATCATTTTGTAAATGAGGACTCAACCATAACATGTTATACAATAATTTACAAAATATATCAGCCAGCAAACACCCCCTCCCCAAACACTACCCGCACTCATATTTCTCCACTGATGTACTAGCATTTCTTTAGGTGCAAATATCACAGAATAACATTAAAAAACATCACTGACAAAGCATGATCAAAATGTAAGACATTTTTATTTTGTTAATGTCAGGGTTTCCCCTACATTGCCAAAATACCTGTGGCGGTGGGGGCGTGGTTAGGGGCGTGGTCAATGTGACGTCATTGCATGGTTTGCTATTATGCCTATATTCTTTAAAAAGGCAAAAAAAATATGAATATACATTTAAAACAAATCTGGTATTTTTAAGTACAGCATTAACATATACATTTTTTCTTACATAAAATAGTTTTGTTCTACTTTTAAATTGTTGCTGCTTATTGTACAATGTACTTTTTTTTTTTTTAAAGAGATTTCTCCAATTCTTTCAATCACTCTTTCTTTAATAAAATGGACTGGCAACAAATCTAGCATCTATTTTTGGTGTTATTGGCGACTGTATTCGTATTTAGAGACTCTGTTTAGATACTTCTGTCGCGCCATGTCCGTGACAAAAAGCGAGCCTGATGTCACATTTGCTTTGCGTTGCTGGGAGCCATACTGGCATTAGAAGATTGCCTGTGGGTATATCTCAAATATATTAAAGTATGACCACAGCGCCGACACGCTGCCTCCGCTCCAGACAAGCCCGTGCGTATAGCTTACGTCATCACAACATCTGTTTCGGGAGCACTGTTCCGGTGATTAAAGTATGTATTTTTCCAGCCAAATTTTTGGTGCATCATTAGTCAATAGTGCGCAAATAACAAATTATATATAGCCATTGATACTGTAACTACCTGCTGGTGTTAATGTGTATGTGTGTCATGAAGTGAAGCACGGAGGAAGACGTGTGTGCATGGAGGAAATACTTGTTGGAATTGGGCCCATTGTTGGCATAAAATTGGCAATAAAAGATAAAAAGAAAGTCAGACTTTGTTTTCTCCTGGACGTTACAATAGATTATATTACTTTATTTTGTTAGTTGTGGCGGCTAATATGAAGCCGTACATTAAGGAGAAACCTGTGTGTCAAAAAGGAAGTTTTCGCGTTAACCGGCCGCTCAAAAATTTGTGCCGTTACTGAAATTTATAGTTAACGCATGGCCGCGTTAACTTTGACAGCCCTAGTTATTGTGAATTGGTATTACCATACTATTTTTAGCGTTTTGCCATATTTTCAATTGTTGCTGCTTTTTGTACAACGTACTTTGTTGAGATTTCTTCAAGTGTTTCCAGACTTTTAATGACTTTTTTTTGTATTAAAAGCAACTAGCAACAAATGTACCATCTTCTTCTGGTGTTGTTATCAAATGTACTCGTGTTTAGAGACTGTTAACTTCTGTTCTCCAATGTCCCTGAGAAAAGAGGCTAGCTGCAGCGAGCATGACGTTACACTTGCTTAGCGCTGTTGCTCTAGTTGGACTTTATTTTCTTAAAAGCCGCCACTGTCCTCTTAAAATTTGCACATTATGTAGATGGCTGCTGTCCATGGGTATATCTGGAATATATATGAAAAAATTACGTCCTTATTGCAGACATGCTGACAACGTTCCAGACTATGGCGTGCGTTTTGTTTACATCCGCAATTTTCGGTGATCAAAGTCTTTTTTCGGTGGTCAAGTTTTTAGTACATCTTTTTTTAATAGTGCACAAATAATAGGCAGATATATATATATATATATATATATATATATATATATATATATATATATAAAAAAAAATATATATATATATATATATATAAATTCATACTGTAATAACCAGCTAATGGTAATGCTTTATGTTAATGCAATGTGGATTTGATGTCAGTTTTTCCCATGGTCACAAACACACCGTCCGTGCCTGAAAGGTGATTGGCTGAGAATGAGGAAGTGTTGTTGTGTGTCCGGGTAAGCGCGGACTAACAAGACAAATGTGTTTGCACGGGAGGTAAAACCTGTTGAATTGTGCCGTTTGTTATCGTAAGATTGGTAATAAAAGTTAAAAATAGCGTCAGACTTTGTTATTTCTTCTGGGGGCTACGATATATTATATTACGTTAATTTGTTTTCAAGTAAAATCCTATTTTGAAAGTGTGGCAGTAATCAAACTGTGCATCTATTCTTCCAAACAAATAAACCCAATGCCCTAACCAACCGTTTCAAACATATTCATGGAAACTCTGTACGTTTTTCAGGCAGCATGTCTGCCAGGTTTCTTGCATACAATTGCTGAGGTGTGCCATTTTAGCCACCTGTACGATTGGATTTTGTGACGATTCAGACGGCGTGGCGAAGTTGGTAGAGTGGCCGTGCCAGCAATCGGAGGGTTGCTGGTTACTGGGGTTCAATCCCCGCCTTCTACCATCCTAGTCACGTCCGTTGTGTCCTTGGGCAAGACACTTCACCCCTTGCTCCTGATGGCTGCTGGTTAGCGCCTTGCATGGCAGCTACCACCATCAGTGTGTGAAAGTGTGTGTGAATGGGTGAATGTGGAAATACTGTCAAAGCGCTTTGAGTACTTTGAAGGTAGAAAAGCGCTATACAAGTATAACCCATTTATCATTTATTAATCAATGTCCTACGATTCGATTATTAAACACTCCTAACAATCATCAATGCATCTTTTCCGCCATTCAGGATTCCTTTTGAAAAGGTAAACCTGTCAGCATTTATTAAATTAAGGAGACAAATATCCGCCACAGCGATTCAAAACATTTCCCACAGGAAAAGCTGCTAGAATCAAGACTTCATATAGCAACATTCTATGCAGTTTTCACATAGTTCGGGACTAGCAAGTTTAATACAAAACAAATATATTATTCTTCATAAAATAAACTGATTTCTTTATTGTTTTTTTTATTAGTCGACTATTCAAAAAATTGGTTGAAATATCAGTCGTTAGTGGCAGCACTATATATAATTGTACTTGCGGTTAATTTTTTTTACATAGGTTGATTGGCAACAGTAAAATTGGCCCGAGTGTGTTAATGTGAATGTTGTCTGTCTATCTGTATTGGCCCAGCGATGAGGTGGTGACTTGTCCAGGGTGAACCTCATCTTCCGCCCGAGTGCAGCTGGGATAGGCTCCAGCACCCCTGTGACCCCGAAAGAGACAAGGGGTAGAAAATGGATGGATGGATGTCGCTTAAATGTTAGGTTAGAATTAAATAAATAAATGATAAATGGGTTATACTTGTATAGCGCTTTTCTACCTTCAAGGTACTCAAAGCGCTTTGACAGTATTTCCAGATTCACCCATTCACACAAACATTCACACACTGATGGCGGGAGCTGCCATGCAAGGCGCTAACCAGCAGCCATCAGGAGCAAGGGGTGAAGTGTCTTGCCCAAGGACACAACGGACGTGACTAGGATGGTAGAAGGTGGGGATTGAACCCCAGTAATCAGCAACCCTCCGATTGCTGGCCAGCCACTCTACCAACTTCGCCACTTAAAGACTAAAACCTGATAGTATCTGGTCCACCAAATCAAGACATTCACTAGTGACTAAAATAGGTGGTTGTTGGTCTTCAGATGTGTACCATGAATATAACCATGCATGTAGGAATTACGGAACCAGTGGGACACTTGCACCATGGCTTTAGAAAGTATGGCAGTAGTTCCTTGCTTAGTTTTTACATGAGCAGAGGACATGGTATCGTCTGCATATGATTGCATTTTGATAGTTACAACACATTCGATAAGTTATTGAATAGGATTGGGCTTAGTATTGAGCCTTGTGGGACTTTGGAAGAGTGATAAAAGGTAAGATGGCTGTGAATTTGCTATTCATACAGCTTGTTTTCCATCTGCTGGATAGGACTACATCCAGCTGAGGACACTTCTGCACGGTGTTACGTGAGACCTGAGTTCAACGTGCACGATTACCTCAAGCTTTTTCTTAGCCTTTTTTGCTTTTTTGTGACACTTATTACTAAAGAAGAAGAAGCTTCAACAAAGTTGTTAAAAGTAGTAAGCAGACTAACATTCAAAGAAGTAAAACTGTGTTGGTTTTTATGTTTTAATATTGTCTCCAATATATGGTGGTGTTTTTCTTGCCCAGAAAAAAGGCCAAAAGTCAGGTTTTCTTGTATTTGAGATATTGATATTTCTGCTATTGAACCAAGCAAGAAGTGGCGCTAAACGAGGTCTCTGTTTCCTAAAAACACACCCTGCAGTCAGAAAAGGGACTGTCTTGTGTAATGTGGCAAAATTAATATTTGAGTAATCTCTTGTGTATAACCACAATTTGAGTCTAAGAGTTGGTGTGTGGGGCTTTGTCTTCACTGCGTCTGTTTTTTTGTCCTAATATAAGTCTCTGGGGGTCTCTGCTGGAGCTGTTGTCCCTGCGACCCGATTCCAGATAAGCGGTTGAAGATGGATGGGTGGATGGATGGATGGATAAGACATTTTATGACCCTTTACGCATTCTTGAGGCTTGCTGGGAATATCTCCAAACCCCCACCTTCTCCATGAATAGATCACTCATGTATGTTGTATTTGTATTTTGTTCAAAAGGTTACTCTCCAAATTGGTTTATTTTATGATTGATGTTATTAACTGCCTTATCCAATGCTTAACCAAAACATTCATGTCCACAATCACATAGAGTTTGTGTTCGCCCATCATCTTGTCTCCTCCTCCCCCAGGAGACGGGACATTTCGCCCAAACCCCTCCCCTACCTCCTCTCTCATTCCCAAAAGCTATATTGTCAGACTCGCTCCTTCTTGCCCTTTCTTCTTTCTTTCTGTAGCAGTTTAAACCTTCCTCTTATGCAATCTGATGTTATTTAAGTATTCAAATACTTTAAAAGATCTTAGTTTTTCTTTGGACATATATTTTTTCAAACATTGTAGTCTAAGAAATACAATACTAAAAGTGATTAACTTATCTGTACACTTGTGTGGCCATCAACAGTTATAAATGTATGAATACTTATCTTTACATTATTTTCTCATGCTTTCTATCCATTTATTTGCGAGCTTGGCATTTTTCTAAGAGAAAGCTTGCCAAAGTGTTAGCTCATGTGGGGTTCAGTTTTATCTCAGGTACAAAGCGAGGACCAATGGAAATAACTAGGTGCTATATAAATACAACTCAATCAGAAGCAATCAGAGGTTGACCGGCATCCCAAAAAAAGCAGTATTTGGTAGGCTTGTATACTGTATATTTGCATGGGAGTAGAATATATTAATTAACTACATCACTGGGCGCTGATGTCGACTTTGCATCCATTTTCAGATCCCACAACATATTTAAAGAGACAGCTCCTGACAGGAAGTGTCTCGCTGGCCTTAATCTGATTGGACAAGGTCTGTCTTGTCTGTTAACTGATTGGTGGACGGAAAAGCACTGTGCATACTCAAACAGACGCTAATTAGTACTTGGACATCCATCCTGAGGGTGCTGGGATGAAGGGAAGAATGAAGGTGGTTGGCGGGGGGGATGAGAGATTTAAAAGAGATTGAAGGGAGGAGAGGAGAGTGAGAGATGTGACAAAAAACAGTTTAGGTAATTTACTGCCTTGGTGATGAAAGTCTGCATGTTACTCTGGAGAAGCTAAATAAGAGTTTGACTTTGACAAAGGAGCCTGAGCTGAGCGTTTTTTGAAGTATTGGCTAGTAGATCATTCTGTCTGTCAACCATAAACAACTTTCAATTCTCCCTTTTCCGCAATACCAATACATTACACACGACTATATAGTGTACAAGAGTTGCAAGGGGTTGTGTACAGTGAAACCTCGATTTACGAAACCCTAACTGTACGAACATCTCGATTGATGAACCACAGACCGAAACAAAAAATGCTTTAATGGATGAACCTTGTTGCAGTGTACAAAATCTTCATACACCCATCGTATGCCTTCCAGCGTAGACATTTTGTGCCCGGCAGCACATCTATTGTGGGCGGACTGAACGATCTTCCTGTGCTCATTCAGCATAGCACGGCTGTCATTAGCTACTGTGCTTATTTCTACTTTGTGTGCTTTTTAAGTGTGGTTTTTTTTTAGCCTTTTTACACTTGCTTCTAGTTTTGCTAGCTCAATATGAGTCTTAAGAAAGCAATAGACAAGCGATGTGTGGTTTGAAACAATCAGGAAGTATCTACAGCGTTTTTGACAAGCTGCCTCCCCACCATTCCCTACCTTCCGCTGCACGCTAAGAAGATTAACCAACGAGGTAAAGTGGATTTGATTCTGTATTCCTAATTATTGAGGCGACTGGCTGTTAAAGTTAAGGGGTTTTGTTATGTCAAACTGTGAGTGCACCACAGGGCTAGTGACAGTGTTTGTGTGTGTGTGTGCGTGTCAGCAGGGCTGATGTAAATGGGGACAGATTAGTCACTTGTTGTTTTGACTTTGTTATTACCGTATTTTTCGGACTATAAGTCGCAGTTTTTTTCATAGTTTGGCCGGACTCCAGTGCGATTTATATATATGTTTTTCCTTCTTTATTATGCATTTTTGGCAAGTGCGACTTATACTCCGGTGCGACTTATATTCCGAAAAATACGGTAAATAGAAAGTTGATCCATCACCCTAAGTACTTTATAGTGCTTTATATTGTGTTCATAGTATACAAACTTGGACTAAAATATGGACTTTGTCGAGGCTGGAACCCATTATTCATCTTTACATTGTTTCGTATGGAAAAATTTGCAAACCCTGTTTAAGGAACCAATTAGGTTGGTTATTGGAGGTTCCACTGTATTTCAAAATATTATTCAGCAACACACCCTTATAAATTAATACCATTTAAAATAATATTAGAATTTTTGATGTTATTATTTTTTTTTTTTACTTTTACCATCCAAAAATCTGAAAGACTTGTATTGTCTTACATTCAGGGTCTTGCAAACTATCAGGTGGGGCCAAATGACTTCACCACAAGCAAGTCAGAGTTTTTCTTCCTGTCACTCACAGTGACCTGAAGAGATGCAGCGACACAGAGACACACTCGAAGGAAGAGTAATGATATCTTAAGGATAACGGTGGTTTGATGGTAAATGGGCTATACTTGAATTGCGCTTATCTACCTTCAAGATACTCAAAGCGCTTTGACACGGCCGCTCTACCAACCCAGCCACGCCTGTTGGTAAATTAGGAGTAATCAAACAGCTTAGACATGATGTCCTTTACTATTTATTTATATTTTAATGATATTGTATAGAAAATATATCGCTCTTGAAAATATTTTCCACCATAAACATGTTTTGAAAGAGAGGGGTCGTCTTATATTTGGATCAGTTTGTTATGAACAGTGAACATTCATTTGTATGACTGTGAAAAGTGTTAAACTGTTTATCAGTCAAAGCTAACAACTGATTATGAAAACTTTATTTTGGGTTTGATTTGGTCCCAAAAAAAAAAGCCGTTATTAAAAAGAGGATTTGTCTCATTGAGTGTTCTGTGTGAATATTTTCATGCCAAATGTAAATGTTTTAAGTATAAAAAGTAAGTAAAGCTTAAAACTGCCACAAATTAATAATGTATTACCAACTCTTTTCATGTACAAGAGCAAAAAAAAAAAAACCCTCGCCATTCGAGAAAATAACCACCCTGACAACTTTGTGAATACTGCATTACGTTGACATTTCGCTGTGGCATACAAAAGCCAGACTAAATGGGATTCATCGCAGCGGCGGCACGAGTAAGGCTTTGCCACGCTTTCAAAATGATTGTTCTCCCATCTGTCTAATAGAAGAAAAATAATAAATTTCTATGCATGGATAAAAGGTGTGCCTACTTGGCAAGCAGGGGCAGTGGAACATTATTGGACTGCTGCTATTAATATTGACTGATAGAACCACAACATCACTGTATCGTGTTTTGATCAGATCATATCTGCGGGCCCTACAGCAGACGATGATACAAAATATTGATTAAAAACCCCATCCTGTGTACGCTGTTGTGACTTTAGGGATACCATATAGAGATTACTGTCATATATTCTATGTATATCAGATTTTCAATGGGGTCTGGAGGCTTGTGACCAGTGTGCTTGTTTTCCCCTGCTAAAATTGACGATGGGACAGAGGAAAATTCAAGTTAAGCTTATTTAGATAAACTGACCACAACATTGAAACACATCGTACACTATATTGCCAAAAGTATTTGGCCACCTGCCTTGACTCACATATGAACTTGAAGTGCCATCCCATTCCTAACTCATTAAAGTACCTATGATTGTCACACACACACTAGGTGTGGTGAAATTTGTCCTCTGCATTTTGACCCATCCTGAGGGGAGCAGTGGGCAGCAGCGGAGCCACGCCCGGGAATCATTTTTGGTGATTCAACCCCCAATTCCAACCCTTGATGCTGAGTGCCAAGTAGGGAGGTAATGGGTCCCATTACAGGGCCGGGGTTTGAACTCACAATCTCAGGGCGGACACTCTAACCACTAGGCCACTGAGTAGGTTCATAGGGTTCAATATTATGTCGGTCTACCTTTTGCAGCCATTAAAGCTTCAACTCTTCTGGGAAGGCTGTCCACAAGGTTACACAGTGTGTTTTATAGGAATTTTCGACCATTCTCCCAAAAGCACATTGGTGAGGTCACACACGGATGTTGGCCAGTCAATTTAATCCACACCAGACGTAATCCATGTCTTTATGGACCTTGCTTTGTGCACTGGTGCACAGTCATGTTGGAAGAGGAAGGGGCCCGCTCCAAACTGTTTCCACAAGGTTGGGAGCATGGAGTTGTCCAAAATGTTTTGGTATCCTGGAGGATTCAATATTTCTTTCACTGGAACTGAGAGGCCAAACCCAACTCCTGAAAAACAACCCCACACCATAATTCCTCCTCCACCAAATTTCACACTCGACACAATGCAGTCCGAAATGTACCGTTCTCCTGGCAGCCTCCAAACCCAGACTCGTCGATCAGAAATTTCACGACTGGATTTGTTCCACAGGTGGCATCCTATGACAGTTCCACGCTGGAAATCACTGAACTACTGAGAGCGGCCCATTCTTTCACTAATGTTTGTAGAAATAGTCTCCATGCCTAAGTGCTTGATTTTACACACCTGTGGCCGGGCCAAGTGATTGATTTATTTATTTACATTTATTGATTAGGACACCTGATTCTGATCATTTGGATGGGTGGCCAAATACTTTTGGCAATACAGTGTATTTGTACAATCGCTTGAAAGAACCTTACTATTGAAAGAAATGTAAAAAGATGGTGAGAACCAACAGAGAGAAAGAGAATATCAGTAGTATATCTCAGCTACGTTATCAACATCATTACATCAACTACGCCAGATGTGACTTTCCAGACGCTTTCTTTCTATCCATGCAATTGTCTGCACATCACAGCATCACTGCGCCTCACTCCTTTTTTTCCTCTCCCTTCGTCTGAGCCCTGTTCATTCTTAGCTGGGTGAGGAGAAAGACGTAAAAAATCAATAGGCTTTCTTCAAGGCATCTTCTGGTCTGGGATAGAAGGCTCGGGAAGCGTGAATGAAGGCTAACAAAGGACGTGATTGAGAAGAATATGAGGTGGGGAATGAGACTGGCTTACACGTCATGACAAGGGCCAGGAACAGATGTTTGGGGGTGGGGGCGGCGGAGTCCATGAAATGTATTGCGTGTCAATGTATGAAAAAAGTAGTAGTAGTTTTTTCTACAACTCAAGTATTTAATACGAGCTAAATTGATTTAGAGACCAACATATTGCAATTTTCAGGTGAACATTTGGCTTTTTCCCCCTCACTAATTCAGAAGTGACACTTGTTGTTAAATGATAATAAAATCAAATAAATAAATTCAATTTGTAATGTGTTTTTTCCACTAAAGACATTTTTAAAAGCTTGGGTCTGTATGTTGGTTTTGAAAAGTGCACTATTTTGTTTTGTTGTGGCATAAGATAACATAACATAACACATATCATATGTACTGTAGGAATGGGTACCTTTTAACATTTGAACATATACGGTACCAATTCCCAGCACCCGAGAGATTTTTGGTACTTTTAAAGAGGTTATATTATGATTTTTTTTTGTACATGAAAAACACTTCCTTTTAGTGCATCTTTGGTCAACATTTTGCATGGAGTTTGTTTTACAGATCGACTTCAAATTGCTTTCTGACTCTCTTCTGAATGCACCGTTTTATGGGCGGTCTTATTAATGTGCCTCCACTTCAACTGTGTCTTCTCCCCATCATCCAAGTTTCCATCGTGAGTCTACTGACAGATATAAGTTCGAACTATACGCATGTGCATGTACAAGCCAGTCTCCCCCAAGAGAATAGTGAAAAAGAAGGAGCTTATTGACTACAGTCGCGCTAAGCACTTTGGGTAAATCTCTACAATATATGAATAATCCGCTGACATCACACCTGGGAAAAACGTCACACTTAAGGAAAATTACAAATGGCTCGTTTGGAGGAAGTATGAAAAAAAAAGAATAATTTTTAATAATTATCTCCGCAATGCCTCTATTGTTTGATTTCAAATTTCAGGACTGACGCAAATACCAAATACACAAAAACAAGTACCAATGGCTTTACATAATAGGTCCCCTTTAAATGTGTTAATAAATGTTAATTGTTTAATGATACAATTTCATTTTTTTAATGTAACATTTAAAAATGAACTGATTATGATAACTGTGCTGTCAAGTTGCTATATCTTGATTTTCTATTACAATTCTAAGGGTCATTTGCAAGTATTGTATAGTAGATGCTGCATGTAGTTTCAACTCCAAGATGTTAGATGGCAGTAGTAAATAAAATACAGTGTTGCCATAGTCTAAAAGTATTATTTCCCATGAAGCTGAATGTTTTATGTCTTATATCGTACCCTACAAAGTGTTTATACTGTAAGTATGGTACTTATTACAAACTTGCTGTTTGTAATGTTCCTAAATTTAAATGTGTTGAATTTGCCATGTAAATTCATCCATCCATCCATCCATCCATCCATCCATCCCACTTCTTCCGCTTATCCGAGGTCGGGTCGCGGGGGCAGCAGCCTAAGCAGGGAAGCCCAGACTTCCCTCTCCCCAGCCACTTCGTCCAACTCTTCTCGGGGGATCCCAAGGTGTTCCCAGGCCAGCCGGGAGACATAGTCTTCCCAACGTGTTCTGGGTCTTCCCCGTGGCCTCCTACCGGTTGGACGTACCCTAAACACCTCCCTAGGGAGGCATTCGGGTGGCATCCTGACCAGATGCCCGAACCACCTCATCTTGCTCCTCTCGATGTGGAGGAGCAGCAGTTTTACTTTGAGCTCCTCCCAGATGGCAGAGCTTCTCACTCTATCTCTAAGGGAGAGCCCCGCCACCCGGCGGAGGAAACTCATTTCGGCCGCTTGTACCCGTGATCTTGTCCTTTCGGTCATAACCCAAAGCTCATGACCATAGGTGACGATGGGAACGTAGATCGACCGGTAAATTGAGAGCTTTGCCTTCCGGCTCAGCTCCTTCTTCACCACAACAGATCGATACAGTGTCCGCATTACTGAAGACGCCGCACCGATCCGCCTGTTGATCTCACGATCCACTCTTCCGTCACTCGTGAACAAGACTCCGAGGTTCTTGAACTCATCCACTAATGCGAATTAGTAGCACCTCACGCTAGCACATTTTGGAAAGGTGTATCCTTAATTTTTTACGTTTGAGCGTTTTCTTTCAAGCATACTTGCTTTGTCGGCATTGAAAATTGCAAGATTACCTAAAGGCAGTTTGGCTGAGTCCGCTCTGAATGCTGCTTGAGTTTTTGTTTCTTCGCCAAGTGTTTGAGCCGGTGTTTAGTCTGCAACCGGACATGGCGTCACGAGCAACAAAGGTATCGAAATATGGCGTTGTTTGATTTTAGGGGAATCCATACCCGATAGTATCGACGTACTTCGGCTGGTCCCTATAAAAGTAACGAATTCGGTACCCATCCCTAGTCATAGCAAAGCATAGCAAAGCATAAATAAAACCATTCAAAACAGGTTAAAAAATCTCCTTCGACTGCTGACATAGGACATACAGTATATGCACAGCTGGGGTGTGGGGATGGCCTCAAAAACATATATTTTTTTAAATGCTACTTGACATTTTTTTTTATCTAATCAGAGATCGGAATAAATACGAATTGCCCTTATCAGTGTAGCAACAGAGACAGACAGACAGACAAACAGACAGACGCGGGCGGACGCACACACACACACACACACACACACGCACACGCACGCACGCGCACACACACACGCACACACACACACACACACACACACACACACACACACACACACACACACACACACACACACACACACACACACACACACACACACACACACACACACACACACACACACACACACACACACACACACACACACACACACACACACAACCCCAATCCCACAAAAGGAAGCGTGTTTAGAAAATTAGATACAATAAAAATAAAATTTTGGATAAGCGGAAGAAGATGGATGGATGGAAAAATAAAATAAACAATCAGTGAAGTTCTGTCTGTAAATTGTGTGATTTTCTACGATAATTTATTTTCCACTTGTGGGTGACTAAATTGAATAAAATAATAAAATACAATACTTTTTAGCTTATCTGCAGGTTTAACATGACTTTCATTTCTATAGTGTGCACTATCATGGCCTTGCCCAGTGAGCACTTTCTATTTGCTGAACACACAGAACATGGAGACCTAATTGAATCAGTCATTAAGATGACTATTTTTGCTATAAACTCACATCCAAACACACATATTCATTGATGGAAAAATAGCACACAAAAAAAAACCACACACACACAGCTATTAGGCCATATTTGCTGAACAGTAATTTCCTACCCATTGTCGCAATCCCCCTGTTACAGAGTGCAATTATCAGATGTTTACACAGCTAAACATCAGGCTAGTGAAACACACACTTTGTCAAACATCTATTATACCGACACGACCTAGACAAGCAAACTGGTTAAACATCATACTTAAGGCAGCAATAAGTGGCGCAAAACACTCAAAAGGGAAGTTATGGTGTCAAAACAGAGCCAACATCCTTGCGTGTAAAAATCACACATGTGACCTCTCTGCATGCAGGGCTCATTTTGTGTGTCATTTTGTTTACTTCTTAAGGAATGATATACTGGGTTATTTTGTCTAAACGTTAGACTTTAAAGACTAATCTTTAGAAGGGACTAGCGTTGTATGGTATTCGTAAAGTACCACGATACTGAATTATATTCGGTACTATACCACCTTTGAAAAGTACCGGTCCGCCACCTCCCCCGCACCCCTGTCGTCGTCACGTCGTGTCATTGCTGGTTTACGAGCAGACGAGCATGTTCCGCAGTGCACAATCAGAGTACTTGCAAGCAGACACAGTGTGTAGACAGAAAAGGGAGAACGGATACATTTTGGCTTGTAAACGAACGATAAAAGTGAAGTTATAACCTTGAAATGCCCACCGGAAGAGGTGCTTTAAGACATGGCTAGCTAGCTAGCGGCTAAAGTTCAGCCCCAGTCTGCAGTGTTTTAGTACTTCTAAATCACTAATCCTCGCTGCCATGGCGACAAATAAAGTAAGATTCTTACAAGTATCATCCCTGCAGGACGAGGAATAGCTAAACATGCTTCACTACACACCGTAGCCCACCGGCGTCAAAATGTAAACAAACGCCATTGGTGGATCTACACCTGACATCCACTGTAATGATACCAAGTACAAGAGCGTATCTAGTCGATACTACTATGATTACGTCGATATTTTTTGACATCGCAACATCTTCTTTTGTCTTTTAAAAATGTATATTATGTTTATAAACTCAGGAAATATGTCCCTGGCCACTTCATGACTTAAATTATGACCAATGTATGATCCTGTAATCAGGGGCGCCAAAAAGGGGGGGTAAAGGAGACGGATTCTAGGGGCCCATGATGGAGGGGGGCCCAGAGAGGCCCCTAATGATGATGAAATTATAATACAGAAAAAATAATGACACTGTGTTGGGGGCCCTGTAAAGATTCTTTTCATGGGGCCCAAAATCCCTAGCGGCGCCCCTGCCTGTAATGAGTTAGTAACGGATTGATACCCACATTTGTGGTATCATCCAAAACTAATGTAAAACAACAGACAAATAAGTGATTATTACATTTTAACAGAAGTGTAGATAGAACATGTTAAAATAGAAAGTATGCAGATATTAACAGTAAATGAACAAGTAGATTAATAATTCATTTTCCACCACTTGTCTTTAATAATTTTGACAAAATAATAGAATGATAAATGACACGATATGTTACTGCACACGTCAGCAACTAAATTAGGAGTCTTTGTTTGCTTGCTTACTAATAAAAGACAGGTTGTCTTGTATGTTCACTATTTTATTTAAGGACAAACTTGCAAAAAGAAACATATGTTTAATGTACCCTCAGATTTTTTGTTAAAATAAAGCCAATAATGCAATTTTTTGGAGTCCCCTTTATTTAGAAAAGTACCGAAATGTATCGGAATAATTTTGGTACCGGGACAACACTAGAAGGGACACATTTTGACGGTAACCTTTCCCTTCAAATGTCTCTGACCAGGAAAAAGTAAGCGTTTAAAGTGACCAATTAGAAAGGAGGAGAGTTTTGGGCTGTCTATTCAATGCCTGCCCTTAAGTTCCAAAAGGGTGAAGTGCGTAGAGAAAGAGAAAGACATTGCGTGCGCAAGCAAGAAGACAGCACAGGCACACAGAGAGGCTCGGTAGATATTGATACTGTTTTGATGCCGTGGGAAGTCCCGGAAACAAATAAAACGCAAGAGTTAGGAATGACATAGTAACCTATTAATTGATCTGTAAGAATGTCAATTATGTGGAATTGTTGAATAAAATTGAAGTGTGCTAATCGGAACAGCTATTATTTAGAACATTAAAAACATATGGATTGGATGATAGTTGATTTTTTCTATTGTCAATTAAGGCAATTTAGTGAAAAGCCCACTTTTTGTTATTAGAGTGGTACCTCAACACAAGAGTGCCCCGACTTAAGAGTGTTTGAGATATTATCTGTTTCTCAGCTAATTGCTATGCTTTAAACAAACATTTGAGTTACAAGCATTCCCGCTATCAGCTGGTGTAGCAAATGCCAGAGTAAACCCCGTAGATTCAACCAAAACATCTGGTCTTACTTGCTAGCATTAGCTTATAGCTATAAAGATGGGGGTAACATGGCTTTCCAGCCATGGGAAGGAATAAAGGGAGTGTGAAGGACATTGCTGAGAAGAAACAAATAATATTCATTAAAATAAAGAAATAAATGACCCACTAGCAGTAAGAGCAAAGCGCTGCTAGTCTGCACCATACTGAAGCGGTGTGAGTCGTTAACTTAGGATGTCAAGATAATATCTAAACGGTGGACATTTAGCCATGAAAATAATGAACAGCTGCTGAGAGTGTGTTTGACAAAGACGCAGCTGGAAGGAGATACTGTTGAAGTACACCTTTCAGGGTAAATACTGTACATTATTATTACACAATTCATAAAACTACTGTAGTTGTTTGAACTACATTATATTGTATTGTTTTTATGCAAAATTTATTATCTAAATCAGGGGTCACCAACCTTTTTGAAACCAAGAGCTACTTCTTGGGTACTGATTAATGCGAAGGGCTACCAGTTTGATACACACTTAAATAAATTGCCAGAAATAGCCAATTTGCTCAATTTACCTTTAACTCTATGTTATTATTAATAATTAATGATATTTATCTTTGTGGATATCATTAATTATTAATAATAACAGAGTTAAAGGTAAATTGAGCAAATTGGCTATTTCTGGCAATTTATTTAAGTGTGTATCAAACTGGTATAATAAATATAAATAATTAATAATATTTATCTTTGTGGAGGGCTTCACGGTGGCAGAGGGATTAGTGCATCTGCCTCACAATACGAAGGTCCTGAGTAGTCTTGGGTTCAATCCCGGGCTCGGGATCTTTCTGTGTGGAGTTTGCATGTTCTCCCCGTGACTGCGTGGGTTCCCTCCGGGTACTCCGGCTTCCTCCCACTTCCAAAGACATGCACCTGGGGATAAGTTGATTGGCAACACTAAATTGGCCCTAGTGTGTGGATGTGAGTGTGAATGTTGTCTGTCTATCTGTGTTGGCCCTGCGATGAGGTGGCGACTTGTCCAGGGTGTACCCCGCCTTCCGCCCGATTGTAGCTGAGATAGGCTCCAGCGCCCCCGCGACCCCAAAGGGAATAAGCGGTAGAAAATGGATGGATGGATGGATATCTTTGTGGAAACACTGATCATCTTAATGATTTCTCACAATAAATATATATAGAAACAGATAAATATCAATATGCAAAACTTTGTTTTTACATTTTCTCTAAGTGCACATTTTTCAAATTGAACATTTTCAAATGATCACTTCTAAGACAGTCTTGTGAAATCACAATATCCCATTTTAACTAGCTAGCCACTAACATTTTTTAACACATCATGAATTACTTTGCACCATGTTTGTACAAATAATAACTCATGTAAAATACAAAAGTCAACTCTCAAATTTTTAAATAAATCATGTCACACTTTGAACTGGACACCAAATCTGTTATCTGTTTCTTTGTCAGTTAGTGAAGACCAAGACCAGCTTGCTAGTAAATAAATACAATTTAAAAAATAGAGGCAGCTCACTGGTAAGTGCTGCTATTTGAGCTATTTTTAGAACAGGCCAGCGGGCTACTCATCTGGTCCTTACGGGCTACCTGGTGCCCGCGGGCACCGCATTGGTGACCCCTGATCTAAATGTTTGTGTTTCATTTTAAGGACAAGTTAATTGTTAAAATGGTGCTGTCTTAGGGGGCCAGGCACAAATTAAATTGACTAAAATAGGACGATAACGAGTCAAAACAAATTCACATTGGCGAAAACAATGACAAAATGATTAGACAATTCAGTCGACGAATAAAAACGAGAGGAAAATAACTGACATAGGCGAAATCCAATCATATTTACTTTCGTCTCTAGGTGGGTGGGACAAGTTAGGAATCTATCCAATCACAGTAGCATGAAGAAGAGGGGCTGGGGTAAATCACAGCGGGGATCCAATTATGAACTGACTTATATTTATATAGCGCTTTTCCCTAGAGACTCAAAGCGCTTTACATAGTGAAACCCATTATCTACATCTTTAAGTTACATTTTAAACCAGTGTGGGTGGCACTGGAAGAAGGTGGGTAAAGTGTCTTACCCAAAGACACCACAGCAGTGACTAGGTTGGCGGAAACGGGGATTGAACCTGGAACCCTCAAGTTAAACGCACGGCTGCTCTACCAACCGAGCTACGCCGCCCCCGGATCCAATCAGAACTACAACTACTAAGACAAGGTGTTCAAAAACCACTGACTGCACTTTTAAAAAGTCACGGGGCACGGCTGACTTACTGGTGCCAGCTCGCGAGCTTAAATGCTAACATGAAAACAAGAGACATACGTCTTTCCCCGTTAAAAACAAAACACCCCAATCTAAACTTCTATAAACACATTACTGTCTGTGCAACTAAGCTATTCAGTTGTGCGCATTAAACCTACAAGCTCTGCTCTCTTAGCGCAGAATTATGACGATCGATCTTTCCTCAGAGGAAAAGAGACCAGGTGTTTTTATGGTGCGTTCAAGTACTGCTGAACAGAGTAGAACAGACCGCCAGAAGTGATACATACTTAGAATAGATGTTATTTGTTATGCACTTTTCATTTAAATACATCTTAAAGTGCTACTGTACAAACCAATATATACTGTAAAAAAATACAATATTAGCTATTAAAACATAAAACACTAATACAACATTTCAGTGAAACACAACAAACACAAGAAAATGCAAAATAGTGTTGTTGTTTTTTTAACAGTGTGTCTATTTATTGTAGTTTTGTTTAACAAGCTTTACAGATACAGAATACATATGGAAACATTTTACCTTTGCAAGGTAGACCACAAGACACGTTGTAAACCCTGTGGCTCCATTTTTCTCTGGTAAAAATATAACCACGCTGAAGCGTCTTCTGCAGGCTAATCATCAGGACATCTAGAGAACAGTAAGTTCTTAACTAATATTTCCATGAATATTTAATGACTCGTACTGTACTGAATTACTGATACTAATAAAGACAGTAGAGAAGGAGCAAGACTGCTTACTCTACAATGATGTTTGTTGTACGCATAGGTGAGCTTGCCCGCCAATCTAGAATAAAACTAGTTTCTTTCTTCATGTGACCATTTTAGTCATGTATTATTCAACATTTGAAAACATTAATCTAAAACAATAATGCACAACAAGGAATGTACTTATCAAAATATTAATGGAGTGCAGGTCTGGTTGTGAATTTAGTTTTTGAGATGCTCTGCAATATTAATTAAAGGCCTAATGAAACCCACTACTACCGACCACGCAGTCTGATAGTTTATATATCAATGATGAAATCTTAACATTGCAACACATGCGAATACGGCCCGGGTTAGCTTACAAAAGTGCAATTTTAAATTCCGCGTGAAATATCCTGCTGAAAACGTCTCGGTATGATGACGCCTACGCTTGACGTCACGGGTTGTAGAGGACATTTTGGGACAGCATGGTGGCCAGCTATTAAGTCGTCTGTTTTCATCGCAAAATTCCACAGTATTCTGGACATCTGTGTTGATGAATCTTTTGCAATTTGTTCAATGAACAATGGAGACAGCAAAGAAGAAAGCTGTAGGTGGGAAGCGGTGTATTGCGGCAGGTGTTGTGCCGGATAATGCACCCCCGCCGTTGAATGCACCCCCTGACTGTTATGCCGGATAACACAGCCGGTGTTTCATTGTTTACATTCCCGAAAGATGACAGTCAAGCTTTACCATTGGCCTGTGGAGAACTGGGACAACAGAGACTCTTACCAGGAGGACTTTGAGTTGGATGCGCAGACGCGGTACCGTGAGTACGCATGCAGCTGCGGCTTCCAAACATTTGATCGCTTGCCCGTACGTGCGTGCCGCTATGTGCATGTCACGTACGTAACTTTGGGGACTTTGGGGAAATATATGTGCTGTATGAACTTTGGGGAGGTGAACGGTACTTTGGGCTGTGGGATTGAGTGTGTTGTGCAGGTGTTTGAGTTGTATTGGCGGGTTATATGGACGGGAAGGGGGAGGTGTTTGTTATGCGGGATTAATTTGTGGCATATTAAATATAAGCCTGGTTGTGTTGTATGTTGTGTAATATAGTATATATATGTCTTGTGTTTATTTACTGTTTTAGTCATTCCCAGCTGAATATCAGGTCCCACCCGCCTCTCACAGCATCTTCCCTATTTGAATCACTCCCACTGCCCTCTAGTCCTTCACTCTCACTTTCCTCATCCACAAATCTTTCATCCTCGCTCAAATTAATGGGGAAATCGTCGCTTTCTCGATCCGAATCGCTCTCGCTGCTGGTGGCCATGATTGTAAACAATGTGCGGATGTGAGTAGCTCCACAACCTGTGACGTCACGCGCATATTGTCTGCTACTTCCGGTACAGGCAATGCTTTTTTATCAGCGACCAAAAGTTGTGAACTTTACCGTCGATGTTCTCTACTAAATCCTTTCAGCAAAAATATGGCAATATCGCGAAATGATCAAGTATGACACATAGAATGGACCTGCTATCCCCGTTTAAATAAGAAAATCGTATTTCAGTAGGCCTTTAATAAAGGTGCTTTCAAGACAACTTCAAAGATGCGTTGTCCGCTATATTTCATATTTTAGTCGACAAAATTCACTATCATTTTAGTCAACTAAAATGTTGAGGAATTTTGTCGACTACAACTGGACTAAAACTAAATTCCTTTAGATGACTGAAATATGACTAAAACTAAAAATATGTTTTCATCAAAAGACTATAACTAAAACTAAATCAAAACCAGCTGTCCAAAGTAACAATGTTATAGATGGTATCCAAAATCAAAACTATAATATTATTTTTATTTCCTTTACATGTAAACAAAAAAATAAAATGGTTAGATTGTGTTTAAATTGTTTTTCGGTTGATTGTGGCTGATTCTTAGTTATTTAGGCATATCCAACTGGTGACATTGGTGGACCTCTACATAAAAAAATGCAAAGATGATTCATCAGACAGAGAAAAGCCACTTTAATTTTAGCCTTGATAAAACACAAGTGAGCAAAGATAACCAATCAAAACCCCCATCCAACGCACTCAGCCAATCAAAGTGAGAGGGGAAGACTAAGCTGACGGAAGAATGAGAGCAAGCTGAGAAATTACTTGTCCATTGTCTCCTGATTTGCAAGCCCAGATGCAATCACCTCAACAAGCGGCGCTCTGGCCTCTGAACGAGGAACAGGAGAGGTGAGCCCGTTCCGCGACGATAATACTAATGAGGATGTTAACCTGCGCGCGCCTGCCTGCACGTCATCCAACGATTGAGAACAGGTTATGTTTGTTGTCTAATGAAGGTTATGTTGGATGTGAGCTTCCACATGTTGCATGAAACTACAAATTATCCACAGGCAGGTTGACACGTGACATGCCAAGCTGATAAGATCAAACTGTGGGTGTGTGTGGGTCTGTGTTGTGAGCTGCAAGGATGTGATAAATATAAGTAATTATTTATTTTTTACAATATGCTCATATAGCTACGGTAGCGTACATTTGACTTTTTGCATACGTTTATAATATTTGTGGTTTCCTATTTTTCCTTGCTAAATGAAGGATAATAATACAAACCCCGTTTCCATATGAGTTGGGAAATGGTGTTAGATGTGAATATAAACGGAATACAACAATTTGCAAATCATTTTCAACCCATATTCAGTTGAATATGCTACAAAGACAACATATTTGATGTTCAAACTGATACATTTTCTTTTGCAAATAATCATTAACTTTAGAATTTGATGCCAGCAACACGTGACAAAGAAGTTGGGAAAGGTGGCAATAAATACTGATAAAGTTGAGGAATGCTCATCAAACACTTATTTGGAACATCCCACAGGTGAACAGGCAAATTGGGAATGGGTGGGTGCCATGATTGGGTATAAAAGTAGATTCCATGAAATGCTCAGTCATTCACAAACAAGGATGGGGCGAGGGTCACCACTTTGTCAACAAATGCGTGAGCAAATTGTTGAACAGTTTAAGAAAAACCTTTCTCAACCAGCTATTGCAAGGAATTTAGGGATTTCACCATCTCCGGTCCGTAATATCATCAAAGGGTTCAGAGAATCTGGAGAAATCACTGCACGTAAGCAGCTAAGCCCGTGACCTTCGATCCCTCAGGCTGTACTGCATCAATAAGCGACATCAGTGTGTAAAGGATATCACCACATGGGCTCAGGAACACTTCAGAAACCCACTGTCAGTAACTACAGTTGGTCACTACATCTGTAAGTGCAAGTTAAAACTCGCCTATGCAAGGCGAAAACCGTTTATCAACAACACCCAGAAACACCGTCAGCTTCGCTGAGCCTGAGCTCATCTAAGATGGACTGATATAAAGTGGAAAAGTGTTCTGTGGTCTGACGAGTCCACATTTGAAATTGTTTTTGGGAACTGTGGACGTCGTGTCCTCCGGACCAAAGAGGAAAAGAACCATCCAGATTGTTATAGGCGCAAAGTTGAAAAGCCAGCATCTGTGATGGTATGGGGGTGTATTAGTGCCCAAGACATGGGTAACTTACACATCTGTGAAGGCGCCATTAATTCTGAAAGGTACATACAGGTTTTGGAGCAACAAATGTTGCGATCCAAGCAAGGTTACCATGGACGCCCCTGCTTATTTTCAGCAAGACAATGCCAAGCCACGTGTTACATCAATGTGGCTTCATAGTAAAAGAGTGCGGGTACTAGACTGGCCTGCCAGTAGTCCAGACCTGTCTCCCATTGAAAATGTGTGGCACAATATGAAGCCTAAAATACCACAATGGAGACCCCCGGACTGTTGAACAACTTAAGCTGTACATCAAGCAAGAATGGGAAAGAATTCCACTTGAGAAGCTTAAAAAATGTGCCTCCTCAGTTCCCAAACGTTTACTGAGTGTTGTTAAAAGGAAAGGTCATGTAACACAGTGGTGTACATGCCCTTTCCCAACTACTTTGGCACGTGTCTAGGTTAATTATTATTTGCAAAAAAAAAAAAAAAGTTTATGAGTTTGAACATCAAATATCTTGTCTTTGTAGTGCATTCAATTGAATATGGGTTGAAAAGGATTTGCAAATCATTGTATTCCGTTTATATTTACATCTAACACAATGTGTTGCTCATGTATGCAGTACTCCTGTCACCCTGCAGGGGGAAACAGCGAGGCATATGTGTCACAGTGAGTAGAAGAAGACTACTAATTCAACCCTGGAAAAACTTTTAACAACGACGGGACAACAAAGTATTATTGTTCTACCCCAAGCAAGCGCTCGAGTCATTGTTTCCTGGTGGACCTTTCAAGCGACAGACACATTGATCCAGACAAGCAGCAACAATGGTAGAAATCCCAGCGTGTAAGCTCCATCACTTGGTCAAACATTTGTAAGTAGATATAATTTGTGCATAAATATATTTAGTTTGTTTTATGTTGAAATTGCTGACTTCGTGATGTCTTTTGTATTCGTGATCGTGTTGTTTTTTGTCTGAGAGTAATTATCAATCCTCGTTCAATACATGTAGTGCTAAATTTGACCAGTAGTGGGCGACAGCGCTATTATTGATAAGTCACATACAATGTTTGGTGTGTCAATGTTGTGTAATTTCTATACAAGTAAACATTTGTAGTTTATTGTGTGAATATATGACCACTAAACCTTTTATTTTATTTATGTAAAATACGTAAAAAAATACGTAATGCGGAAAGTCGTAACATGAGGACATTAATACATACTTTTTTAATGCATATTGTCTTGATCGCAAGTATCAAACTCGAGGCCTGGGGGCCAGATATGGCAGGCCACTCGTTTAAGATAGCCTGCCATTTCATTTAACGTGACCCACCCTGTCATTAAATGTGGCCCGCCATGTCATTTAAGATAAATTGCCAAGTCATTAAAGTGGCCCGCCACATCATTTAACATTGTCCACTGCCTCATTTTTTGTGGCCTGCATATTTGTTCTTTTAATTCTAACAGAAAAATGCATATGTTCTAAACGTTATTCTCTCATCATGCAACCAGATGTTCCAAGCATTTTTTTTGGAAATCAAATTTAAATACTTAGACATGATACTTGACACCTTGACTATTTCAGAGCAAGTTATCCATCAATCTGTTAGTAAAAATGTAATAATCAAATTTAAGTTGCTTCTGCAAACTGCTATAACTGCAATGTCGCCCTCAATAAAAACAAGTTTGACACCCCTGCTCTAGATGACAACAACTCCATAAAAATGGCAAAGCACTTTAAAAAATACTCTTAGGGATTTTTGATACATTTTTAGGGACATTCAATAATTCACACTTTAAGCGCTTGTCTACTGGTGGGTCACAACCCAAAAGTGGGTTGCAGACAGGATTATAACTTTCAACGATGAAATATTCAACCGATGTCTGACTTTTTAGGTAAGATTTAGCAATATTTTAGTCATCTTCCTCATTGGTATTTACGTTTTGAAAATGTATAAATAAATATCTGACTTTGTGCACTATTTAGTGCAATTGTGGTATTTGATTTCAATGTACATATTTTTATGCATGCAAAGTTATCTTATCTAATCAGCTATAAAATAAACTGTAGACATGTAATTATTTAGTGCGTTACAAAAGTAGATGACAGTGACATGATTAGGTGATAAAAAAAACATTTGCTTCGTTTGACTTAAAAAAAAGCTGGTCTTGACTAGAGACGTATACGATACATGGTCACATTGTGAAATGTTGTTACTGTACAACTCAAGTCGTGACTTAATGATCTAAACAAAATAAAATAAACCGGTACATGTGTTGAGAACATGGATAAAACACTTGGAGGCTAAATTATTTTCTTGATTATCTGTTGAGCTAGTTTGCCGTTTTTAGCCACTTTACTGTATTATTTGCAGCTAAAACATAGTGGAACTGCATGTATGTTCATATATCTTATTTTTTCTAAGTCCAACCCCTAAACCTTCACTGCAGGTATGCCCCAGGGCTCTGTCCTGGGTCCCCTTCTCTTCATCACCTACCTACAGTGCTCCCCCCTGGAAAGTTCTTGCAAAAAGTCATGATCCTGTTTCTCCTGTAACTTTTTAATATAAAACAGTGACAAAACTTAACTCTTCCTTAGGTGTAAAATATCATCACCCACCCAAATTCAGTTTTTTAGACCGTCGACAGCTGCTTAGTTCTACCCTTATCCCCAGGTAAATATTCTGTCATTTCAATACTATATCAACAGCATCACCTTATTTGCTTTACCATTAACTGACTCCGCCCTTCTCTCACTCTCCGATTTCTGCAACTTCCTCCAAAATATTGACATCTGCAACTACTGACTCAAAACACTTCTGTTCAAAAGTCCTTCCTCGCTGTAACTACTTCTACTTTATGTTGATTATGTCCATACTCTATCAAATCAATATCATAATAGCACTGGTACAGCTTTAAACTGTAGCAATTAGACTTAAAAAAAAATGTTGGTGCTAAGTGAATGCAGATTTAGCTACCTGCAACAATGACTTAAATGTGATATTGTGCAAGGCTGGTAAATACGGTAGCTTCCCAACAAAGGCATAGAGACACTGGAATTATGAATTACACATTGTGATTTGCTCTGTGTTGTGTATTGCTGCTGGTTTTGCGGTGACGACAATTATTAATAATTATGACAATTTGCATGTTGTGATTTTAATTTCATATTGGGGAAGTCAATACTTAGTTGTCATATTATTTACATTTTTGTAGTATTTTAATTAATGTTATGTTCAACTTGCATGTGTGTGTTTACTTTTTGCATAGGTAGAATTAAAAAAATACCAACTTGGCACCGGTATCAGATAATATGTAAACAATACCTAACCCTTGTCCTTGATTTTTAAGAACGACACCTATAAACTAAATGTCATTATTTGTATTATTATTATCATATGCACATTTTACCACTACTACTTACACAAGCGAAAGTCATAAAGTGGGGAGATTTATCAATGTACAGTTGCACAAAATTACTACAAATGTAGAGTTAAAGTGAAGCTCATGGTTTTTTTCTTCTTGATCACAGATGTCAAACTCAAGGCCCAAGGGCCAGATCTGGACCACCACATCAACCACCTCTTACATCTCTTACCTATTACCTGTTTTTGTGTATTTGGGATCTGCATAAGTCCCAAAAATTTGAAATCAAACCATGGCGGATATATTTAGTGAATTGTGAAGTGAAGTGAATTACATTTATTATAGCGCTTTTTCTCAAGTGACTCAAAGCGCTTTACATAGTGAAACCCAATATCTAAGTTACATTTAAACCAGTGTGGGTGGCACTGGGAGCAGGTGGGTAAAGTGTCTTGCCCAAGGACACAACAGCAGTGACTAGGATGGCGGAAGCAGGGATCGAACCTGCAACCCTCAAGTTGCTGGCACGGCCGCTCTACCAACCGAGCTATACCGCCCCATTATAAAACAATCTTGCATTCCTTCATACCTCCTCCAAACGAGCTGTTTGGAATTTGCCCCATTTGTGAAGTTTGTCCCATTGGTGAGGTCAGCGAATATCTCAATATATGCTAAAGTTTTACCCGAAGAGCTTTACGCGAGTCTGCCATTGTAGTAGTTTTTTTTTTTTTCTCTATCCTCTTAACGCGGGGCAGACTGGCTTGTACATGCACATGCATCCTCGCTGTTGCCATTTGCAATCCAAAGTAACGTATAGTAAAACTTATATCCGTTAGTAGATACCATATGGAAGCGCTAAAAATTACAACATGGCTGACTTTGAGAAGACGCAGTCAAAGTGGAGGCGCGTAAATAAAACCACCCACAAAACGGTGCATCCTGAAGAGACGGTCAGAAAGATGCTTGAAGGTGGTCAGTAAAAAATTATCTGTGCAACATTTTGACCAAAGAACCACCATTACATGTTATGTAGACTAGTGGTCCCCAACCACCGGGCCGCGGCCCGGTACCGGTCCGTGGATCGATTGGTACCGGGCCGCACAAGAAATAAAAAAAAATATATATATATATATATATTTTTTATTTTTTATTTTTTTATTTTTTTATTTTTATTATTTTTATTAAATCAACAAAAAAACACAGGATACACTTACAATTAGTGCACCAACCCAAAAAACCTCCCTCCCTCATTCACACTCATTCATACAAAAGGGTTGTTTCATTCTGTTATTAATATTTCTGGTTCCTACATTATATATCAAAATAGATCAATACACTCTGCAGGGATACAGTCCGTAAGCACACATGATTGTATTTTTTTATGACAAAAAAATAAATAAAAAAATAAATAACTCCCCCACCCCCCGGTCCATAGGACAAATTTTCAAGCGTTGACCGGTCCGCAGTTACAAAAAGGTTGGGGACCACTGATGTAGACCACAAGAAGTGTTTTTAATGTAGAAAATAATTATAGTATGACCCCTTTAATGTGGTCCGGCACATTATTTAATGTGGTCCGGCACATTATTTAATGTGGTCCGGCACATTATTTAATGTGGTCCGGCACATTATTTAATGTGGTCCGGCACATTTTTTAATGTGGTCCGGCACATTATTTAATGTGGTCCGGCACATTATTTAATGTGGTCCGGCACATTGTTTAAAGTGGCCCGCCACCTCATTATGTGGCCTCGAAAGTCTGGAAATAATAACAACCCAAACTATCAAAGAAAAATTGGCCTTCATTTGACCCGCAAGATGTAACTGAATATTATTGCCCTTTTTAATGAGAAATAATTATAACCTTTGGACTTTATTTGCCATAAACGTGGATCAAACTGATGCCTCGCAGTGCAACAACCCTGCGATAAATCCCTCCCGGTGAGGATTATAGCTCTGCTTATAATATACGACAGAGAGAGAGCGAGGCGTTCATTTAATGTAGTGCTCATTTTAAAAGTCCGTGATGTGTGTTATTATTTTATGTGCATAGAAGTAATGCGATCATCAGCTGCCATTGTCTAATGAAATAAATGTGTATTGCACAAGCAAACAATTTCAGGCACGAGGGACAATTTCCCGTTATGTCTATGAGTTATCTTACTCACACACATCAGTATATACCCTATATATATATATATATATATATATATATGAATGTATGCAGTCATTGCTATGGTACTTACACTCTGCCGTGTCATGGCTGTAAATAACAGGACTCCAAATGCTATGAGTGTTTGTTTTGGAGTGTTAATGTTTGCGTGTGTGTGCGTGTGCTAATATTTCGGCATTGCTTAGTGCCGTGTTTAACTGTATGAAGGCAAACAATGAGGTGGTGCAGTGAGGGAAGAAAAAACTCATAAGCTAGTGTGTGGCTCCTGCACCTGCTACTCTCATTACTTGACATATTGCAGCGAGGAGAACTGGAAACAGCTCTTAACATTTGCTCAAAGCTCAACGACACAATGGAAATGATGCCAAAGATGATGACGCACAAAAGCAAGGGCCAAGATGAAGACAAGATAGAAATTAATCATTTAGTGGGAGGGAGGGTGCCCCCCCCCTCCCACCCTGACGATTTTGATTACATGTCGCCAAAGATTGATGGTGGTTCGCTAATATGTGGGAACACGCCGAAAGACCTGTTAAGTGATTTTCATGTAGTCGGTCAAAAGCTTGGGTTTACTTTGCAGTATGTACAGAAAGTTCTCTGTTTTTGCTTCAAACCTATAAACACACGGATATATATCCACATAATATTAGTAGGGCTGTCGAAACTAACGAGTCAACTCATGTGATTATTACAAAAATATGATCGTATTGATAATGCATGGAGGTGGGGCATGGCTCGGATGGTAGAGCAGCCGTGCCAGCAATTTGAGGCTTCCTGGTTTGAATCCAGCTTTCGCCATTCAGGGCTACGTTCACACTGCAGGGTGGGATGTCCAATTCGGAATTTTTTTAATCAAATCCGATCTTTTTAGTGGCCATTACATTACAAAAAAATGTGAATGCAATCTGACTCGCATGTGGACATGACGTCATGACATTGACCGCAATGCAGTGTTAAAGGGGAACATTATCACAATTTCAGAATGGTTAAAACCATTAAAAATCAGTTCCCAGTGGCTTATTATATGTTTCGAATTTTTTTCAAAATTTTACCCATCATGCAATATCCCTAAAAAAAGCTTCAAAGTGCCTGATTTTAACCATCGTTATAAACACCCGTCCATTTTCCTGTGACGTCACATAGTGAAGCCAACACAAACAAACATGGCGGAAAGAACAGCAAGCTATAGCGACATTAGCTCGGAATCAGATTCGGATTTCAGCGGCTTAAGCGATTCAACAGATTACGAATGTATTGAAACGGATGGTTGTAGTGTGGAGGCAGGTAGCGAAAACGAAATTGAAGAAGAAACTGAAGCTATTGAGCCATATCGGTTTGAACCGTATGCAAGCGAAACCGACGAAAACGACACGACAGCCAGCGACACGGGAGAAAGCGAGGACGAATTTGGTGATCGCCTTCTAACCAACGATTGGTATGTGTTTGTTTGGCATTAAAGGAAACTAACAACTATGAACTAGGTTTACAGCATACACAATACATTTGGCAACAACATGCACTTTGAGAGTGCAGACAGCCCAATTTTCATTAATTAATATATTCTGTAGACATACCCTCATGTCAGCAGGCCAGGGAAGCTAGGGTCGATATTCTTCTCTTGATCATCTTCGGTGTGAGCCAAGACATCCAGGGGGTTTAGCTCGCTCGTCTGCGGGAACAAACTGCCGCCATTGCTTGCCGTGCTACCGAGGTCCTTTGTCCCTGAATTGCTCACACACTCCAGCAGATTCAATGGGGGTCTGGCGGCAGATTTCTTTGACTTTATCGTTGGAAATGCATCTGCTTTGAGTGTCGCAGGATATCCACACATTCTTGCCATCTCTGTCGTAGCATAGCTTTCGTCGGTAAAGTGTGCGGAACAAACGTCCAATTTCTTGCCACTTTCGCATCTTTGGGCCACTGGTGTAACTTGAATCCGCCCCTGTTTGTGTTGTTACACCCTCCGACAACACACTGACGAGGCATGATGTCTCCAAGGTACGGAAAACAGTCGAAAAAACGGAAAATAACAGAGCTGATTTGACTCGGTGTTTGAGAAAATGGCGGATTGCTTCCCGATGTGACGCCACGTTGTGACGTCATCGCTCCGAGAGCGAATATTAGAAAGGTGTTTAATTCGCCAAAATTCACCCATTTAGAGTTCGGAAATCGGTTAAAAAAATATATGGCCTTTTTTCTGCAACATCAAGGTATATATAGACACTTACATAGGTCTGGTGATAATGTTCCCCTTTAACGGAAGTAAAAACACCTTCCTCTGTGGTCGGTCTCAGTACTGGCAATTGTGGCAATTTGAAGGATTTTGTGGAATCAAAAACAACATTTTCTGAACCAAATTATATTTTTGGCTCTCCCAGTTTTACGGGACATTTTGCTCCGATGTCTGCTTAAAGAGCATGTGTGTGGGCAAGCAGTCGGCGACAGGAGGAATGGTGGAACTTTCACATGAGTTCCTAAAACATATTATTTTCATCTGTTTTCTTCTTTGTTGTCAATTTTTTATTTTGTAACCGTCTATTTTGGCAAATTATTATGATGCGTATTGCTTTCCGATGATGTTCCGGATTGATAAATGCGACCTGAGCGATTTATATCCACATACAAAAGGGGCCAGGGTCGGATATGAACAAATTCAGAATTGCTCCGTTGACACTGACATGAATAAATCCAAAACAGGTCGCATATGGGTAAAAAAAAAATCAGAATTGACTTGCAAAGTGAACAAGGCCCTAGTCACGGCAGTTGCGTCCTTGGAAAAGACACTTCACCCCCCTTGCTACTGATGGGTTGTGGTCAGCGCCCTTCATGGTGGCTTCTGCCATCAGTGTGTGAATGGGTTAATGTGACGTGTAATGTAAAGTGCTTTGGGTATCGTGCAGGTATAGTAAATTGCTATATCAAATACAGACCGTTTACATACGAAAATGAATCAACCTATTTTGACCCCATATGCTCCTTTATCTTTACCGTTGACGTTTACCTGAAAGATGGCACTGGCTGTTGTATGGTCAGTGATCAGGTCATTGCATATGTCAGTGCAAATATGAGTGAAGGAACACCAACTGGTGTGTGAGCTGGCAAATTTCACCTCAAAATACACCCTGACTGGAAATTAAATGAAACGTTTACCATGGTGTGAGCAAATAAATGCAGTGTATTGACGTAGCCTAAAGAATTTAGAAAAATGTTCCTGAATGACAGTCTGGCATTAAAATTGCATTTGTATCAATATATATATATATATATATATATATATATATATATATATATATATATATATATATATATATATAAATCAAGCAAGCCAGCAAGTAATACCCTGTGAATAATCATGATTATTTCAAATTCAAAAGTGTGATTAATCGGATTTATAAAAAATATACATCATTTAACAGCACTAATGATCAGTCTTGTATGATACTGTACTGTGAGGCACCCTGGGATTACCTAATCCAAACAGTTCTGCAGAGTACCGATTACGGGAGATGCCCATATTTGGCTTTTTTAACTCATCTGCAAACTTTACCGTAGTTGTGTCCCAGTGTTTACATGGCTGCATATTGTACTCACTTCGCCGATTCTTTCAAAATTACACATATGGGACATACCTTTCTGTATTCCTTGTTACACACATGCAGGATTTCCATGAATTCCAAGAGGGTTTGTGTCTTGCCAGAACACCAGCTCAATCCACATCCACTGAATTCACAGTGCAAAGCCGCTTCTATGATACTAATCCTCACCACCGCAGCGGTACATTTCTTCCATGTATTATTATCACTGGAGGACTCAAGAAAAAGGAACGGCTAAGCATGCCACACACACACACACACACACACACACACACACACACACACACACACACACACACACACACACACACAAGCTAATTGCAAAAGCTTCAATGTATTATGCTGTTAATATCGATACAAACTAGGGATGTCCGATAATGGCTTTTTGCCGATATCCGATATTCCGATATTGTCCAACTCTTTAATTACCGATACCGATATCAACCGATACTGATATCAACTGATATATACAGTCGTGGAATTAACACGTTATTATGCCTAATTTGGACAACCAGGTATGGTGACGATAAGGTACTTTAAAAAAAATGAAATAAAATAAGATAAATGAATTAAAAACATTTTCTTGAATAAAAAAGAAAGTAAAACAATATAAACACAGTTACATAGACACTAGTAATTAATGAAAATTAGTAAAATTAACTGTTAAAGGTTAGTACTATTAGTGGACCAGCAGCACGCACGATCATGTGTGCTTACGGACTGTATCCCTTGCAGACTGTATTGATATATATTGATATATAATGTAGGAACCAGAATATTAATAACAGAAAGAAACAACCCTTTTGTGTGAATGAGTGTGTTTGAGTGTAAATGGGGGAGGGAGTTTTTTTGGGTTGGTGCACTAATTGTAAGTGTATCCTGTGTTTTTTATGTTGATTTAATAAAAAATAAAAAAAAGATAATTAAAAAAAAAAGAAGCCGATACCAATAATAAAAAAAACGATACCGATAATTTCCGATATTACATTTCAACGCATTTATCGGCCGATATTATCAGACATCTCTAATACAAACAATACTAAATTGATTATATCGATATTTATCTTTTTCTTGTTCTTATCACATTTAAAAAAATATTGTTTACAAATTCAGGGAGTAAGTCTCTGGATACAGGAAGGCTTTCAAGACAAAACCAAAAGATTTAAATGGGAGCCAATAGTAGTTTTTGCTTTTGTTTACTTTTTGTGCACTAGCCAAATTGTTTTGTTAAAACACTGTGTGTAGCATTTAATACCACAATTTAAAGGGGCTGTTTGCAACATTTACACAGATGTCTAGAGAGTGCTAACATTCCAATGTACTTTAAGCGTTACATCCCGTCCTCTTACAGCTTCTAGGACTTAATGACTACGTACGTAACACATGCACGCGCATCAGCTTTGGGTGTTGTTAGCTGTCATTGAATGTTTATTCTATCATAACAACAACTTGACTGCAAATTATTCGTAGCTTCACTTGGACTGTTTTGCGCACGCGCTCCCTGCGTATACGTGTGACAAAACAGGGTGAAGGACCGCCGTAAACACCAATCATTTTATTTAGGACGGTGAAAAACAACAAACTTAGTAATTGCGAAAAATATGGACAGTGCACAAACGTGTTCTGTTAAACCACTAGTGACATAAGATAGCCGAAGATGTTCGTGTTGTATTTTTTTGCTTTGAAAATGTAACTGTGAGCATGTTGTAACAGCTCCTTTTAAAACATCAGCTGATTTACAACAATACTAGCAAATTCTAAATTTACTAAAATAGTATTTATAAAATGTGTTATTGTCTTTAATTACTTGCTATTAACATTTTCACTTCTTTAATCTGTTGTCAAAGTATCGGATCGGGACTCAAAATCAGATATGACCTGAGCGCAAACAATCAGATGGAAGGTAAAAATGTTGATCAGACATCCCTGATACCTTTGTGTAGTTTACCTGCATTTAGGAGTGTATGTGCACATGCGGGAAATGTACATATTGTAAATAGACGTAAATAAGAATTGGACAACTGCTCTGTTAATCCACCCAGTAAACTTATCTCCATATTCATTAAGATCCAAGTTTGATCATATTAGGCCTATACTGGCTCACCTGCACTGGCTTCCTGTGCACTTAAGATGTGACTTTAAGATTTTACTACTTACGTATAAAATACTACACGGTCTAGCTCCAGCCTATCTTGCCGATTGTATTGTACCATATGTCCCGGCAAGAAATCTGCGTTCAAAGAACTCCGGCTTATTAGTGATTCCCAGAGCCCAAAAAAAAGTCTGCGGGCTATAGGGCGTTTTCTATTCGGGCTCCAGTACTATGGAATGCCCTCCTGGTAACAGTTAGAGATGCTACCTCAGTAGAAGCATTTAAGTCCCATCTTAAAACTCATTTGTATACTCTAGCTTCTAAATAGCCCCCCTTTTTTTGGACCAGTTGATCTGCCATTTCTTTTCCTTTCTCCTCTGCTCCCCTCTCCCTTGTTGAGGGGGGACACAGGTCCGGTGGCCATGGATGAAGTGCTGGCTGTCCAGAGCCGGGACCCGGGGTGGACCGCTCGCCTGTGCATCGGTTGGGAACATCTCTGCGCTGCTGACCCGTCTCCACTCGGGATGGTGTCCTGCTGGCCCCACTATGGACTGGACTCTCACAATATTATGTCAGACCCACTCGACATCCATTGCATTCGGTCTCCCCTAGAGTGGTGGGGTTACCCACATATGCGGTCCTCTCCAAGGTTTCTCATAGTCATTCACATTGACGTCCCACTGGGGTGAGTTTTTCCTTGCCCTTATGTGGGCTCTGTACCGAGGATGTCGTTGTGGCTTGTGCAGCCCTTTGAGACACTTGTGATTTAGGGCTATATAAATAAACATTGATTGATTGATTGATTGATATTGATATACACCATCATCATACATAGTATAAGAGAAAGTTCTGAAAAATGAATACATTCTCTCATATTCCATTCTCATACGTATCTATATTGTCATAAATCCATTGAATCAAAAAAAAAAAAACCGTGGAAAAAAATAAAAGGTATACATAACCCTTATTACCATCCCAAGATCAAACAAATACACCCACTGTATGTCCACTAACATATAGGCCACTGCAGAACAGGGAAGTTACTACAATAGGAAATTTACCTACGACAGGCAGGGATGACGTGTGCGCGCACACGCACGCACACATGCACACACACGGGCATGCACACACAGCTGTGCCTCAGGGCCAAGGTTCTGGCAATGCATCATTACCTTACCCTGGAGGTGATACCATATCCCAGCATGCATTTCTCATATGGAGTGAATATTACCCATGGGCCATTCTGAGAGCCAAAAGAGTGTCCTCCTCTCCTCTATATGTCTCCCTTTTTTGTCTTCATCTTTAAATTCCTGCCTCACCATGGGACTCGTACACCTTCACCGTCCTATCTCACCTCCCTCTTCCCGTCCGCCGCTCTCCTCTCACTCATGTAGGACACAGATTGATGCCATTTAATAAAAAAAAACAACAGTATATCCATCTTCTTTTCTGTCCACTGTCTTTTAGTCAAATTGAAGTGCATGACCTTAATGCCAAAAAGACAAGTCAATACAGCACATCGGGAAAACTGAAACTAAGACACATCCTTATGCATAGAAGGATGCATTTTTGAGGAAAATAACTTGTAATTAATGCAAAAATACTGCCATATTTTTAGCTGTTTTTACAAATTGCAGCAAGATTTAGTGCTTTGTCTCTGTCCTTGGTGCTGAATTAGTCACACCAGTATTACAGTGTTGCTCTCCATGGTGCTGAACCGGCTAACAACACATGGTGGCATATTTTACTACTACATATATCTTTTCTTAAGGTTATATGGGAGTATATATTGCAACTGCATGTGCAAGTTACAGCCAAATCATCAAAAGCAAGGACTGCATGGTAGCCACAGCTGCTTATCGTGTGAAAAGAAAATAATCTCCCTGCAAAGGAGACAATAGTAATCCCAGGTGTGTGGTGTAGTAAACAGTGCAGTGACAGGGTCTTTCACTTAAGAGGCCATGGAATCCCCAGTATTCATTTAATCCTGTGGTCAAGAACCTTCCACGCAAATTCCCAGCCTACCACTGCCTTCATTTCCATCCTGAGCAGGTATCCCCCGTGTAGACTCATACATAAACCAAACACATCCAACACACTTATGCAATGCACTTATACACAAGAGACAAAGGGAAAAAAGTGGGGAATACAAGCGTTCTGTTGTTCTCTTGAGTGAACACACACACACACACACACACACACACACACACACACACACACACACACACACACACACACACACACACACACACACACACACACACACACACACACACACACACAAGCAATAGTGTCAAAAGTGACAACAGCGACGTGTCCGCTGCATCAGTGCATCTTAACACAATACTGGAAGTGTTCCTTTGACTACTGATAAGATGGGATTGCGCTAAACCAGCCCTATATGTGACTAACACTTTAATATGAGCAAAAATACATGAATACATAAACAGGGGATATACTGTATGGAAGACAATTCTGAGTTATGCTATTGTCAGAATTATTATTTTTAAACATATGCTTCTTATTTGCAGTGCTGTAGAATTGCACTCCATAATACTGAACTAAATATTTGACTAACTCATAAAAGGTATAACCTAATATTATTAAAATAAAAAAAATTCTCCATAGTAAATAACAGAAATAGATATAAGTCTGTTCAGGGGTCAACAAGTCCTATAGCTTTTATTAACAGAATACGCAATGTTTATAAGTAACAATTTAACCTATTTAAAGGAGCCCTGTTCTTACCTATTGGTACCCGTTTTTGTGTATTTGGGATATGCATAAGTCCTGAACATTTGAAATTAAACCATGGAGGCATGGCGGAGATATTAATAAAACAATCTTTTCTCCAAACGAGCTGTTTGGAATTTGCCCCATGTGTGACGTCAGCGGATTATCCATATATGGTAGAGATTTACTCAAAGTGCTTTGCGCGAGTCCACCATTGTAGTCAGCGCTGTAGTCAATAAGCTCCATATTTTTTGCTATCCTCTTGTTGTGAGGTAGACTGGCTCGTACATGCACATGCATCTTCCGCTGTTGCATTTCCAAAACAAAGTAGTGTATAGTTCTAATTTACGGTTTATCTGTCAGTAAACGTCATATGGAAGTGCTAAAACTACAACATGGATGACAGGTAGAAGAATACGTCAAAGTGGAGGCACGTAAATAAGACCGCCCACAAAACACAGCATCCTGAAGAGACGGTCAGAAATAGAAGTGGGGGGAAACAATAAATTTTTAGTTGCATCGCAATTTGGACATGGACGATTATACAATCGATTAGTAAATGTCAATAATCGATAATTGATTTATTTATTGTAAATAAAGTAATGCCGACAGTTCTAAAATGTGTCTGACTGTAGCGAGCTACCTCATCGAGAGATCCCACCAGCACCTTTATTATTGGCCACTTATGTTTAAGTTTTGCACACATTTCCATGAATCTAACAAATGTAATGGGAATTTCTTATTACAAATGCATTGTTTTTGAAAGTTGCAAGCAATAAACGCTTATTTAGTGAAACGAAAAGAAATGTAAAACTGCATCAATATACATAAATTAATGATGCAGCAATAATCGATTTTTAATCGAATCGTAGCTCCTGGATCGTAATCGTAATTGAATCGTTAGGTGGCCAACGACTCCCACCTCTAGTCAGAAAGCATCTTTAAAACTGTCTTTTTTAACATAATCAATGCAAATTTTTGACCAAAAAAACACCATAACATGTTACATAGACCACAAGGAAGCGTTTTAAATATAGAACAACAATATCATAATATGAGCCCTTTAGCAGTCATAATAGTGTAAACCCTAATGCTATTGGGGACTTTATAACATTGAGTGTCATAAATGAAAGTAATTCTGATCCTCGACATATCACCGTGTAATGAATATATGAATAATGTATGTTACCATTTAAAGACATAGTAGAAGAATGAAGCAAACTTATCCGACCTTTGCAATTTTTCTCAAGAGTTCTGTGAGTCTTGGTTCTATCACTACCTGTGAATGGTGTGTGTGAGCTAAGGGAAGAAAAGCTAAGTCATTTGTGAATTTGTAAATTATATTTATATAACGCTTTTCTCTAGTGATCTAAGTTACATTTAAACCAGTGTGGGTGGCACTGGGGGCAGGTGGGTAAAGTGTCTTGCCCAAGGACACAACAGCAGTGACTAGGATGGCAGAAGAGGGGATCGAACCTGGAACCCTCAAGTTGCTGGCACAGCCACTCTACCAACCGAGCTATACTGCCCTATTTGGCTGAATATGACTTTTCAGGCATTTTTCTCAGACCATACGATATTAACCTACTCCTTTAGTTAAGTGAGTGTTTTAATAAAGCCACAGGAAGCTAAAGAATAGGCAACACATGGGATTAATCCTTTTGATGTTCACCAAATTGTGCGGTATTGTGTGGTACGTTGATGCCTACCACGTATGACTAGTTTTTATGTTCTTATTTTCATTGGTTTATAGACTTTGTGAACGATTATTCTCAAGGAATCAATAGATTTAGCAAAAAGCTAATTTGTTGATAGTTTTACTTTATATGTGGCTTAAAAGGCAAATTTTTCCAAAAACATTCCAGATGACTTGCCACCCTGAGATGGGTGGATGGATGGACGGATGTTTCAAATGTATCTTACTCATTTTTAATCATGTTGATTTGTGTAAACTTTATGTTCCTTCAAGCTGCTTTATGTCGCGGTAAGGCGGCTTCCCAGAGGGCGCTTGGGTTGTAAACGAACCGAAAGTATTATAATCTGCCTTCTTTCTGGTCCAACTATGTCAGATATAGCCCCCCACTAACACATAAAAGTAACAATATCATTGTTTACCACCTAAAAACATTGCCAAAATCATAGGAATAATGTCAATCTCAGACTTAGAAAGACTAATCCATGTCTTTGTCTCCCGCAGGTTAGACTACTGTAATGGTCTTCTCACTTGGCTATCTCAGTGAGCTGTAAAGCAGCTGCAGTGCATCCAGAATGCTGCTGCTTGAGTTCTGACGAGAACCAGGAAATACAACCATTATTGTCCAGTGCTTAAGTCACTGCATTGTCTTCCTGTTGCTCAGAGAATACACTTTAAAACAGCTCTCCTTGAGTCTTTTCATGGTCTTGTGTCAAATTACATATCTGACATGTTAGAACCATATGAACCATCTCAGGCTCTTGGACCCCAGGAAGTGGTCTCCTGCTGGTGCCTAGTGTCAAGACCAAATCACTTTTATGTTCCAACAAATCTGGAAAAGTCTTCTAGAAGATGTGAAACGGGCCTCAGCGTTGGCAATGTTCAAATCCAGCTTGAAAACACTTTTACTTAATTGTGCATATGACAACTGAAAGTATTTCATCTACACTATTTGATTGATTTTAATTGTAATTATAATTGTTTTTTTATGATTATTTTATTTTCTGATTTCTGTGTTATGATCATTTATATTATCTTATATTTGTATGTTTCTGTAAAGCGCTTTGAATTCCTTTGTGTACGAATTGTGCTCTTTAAATAAACTTACTTTGTCTATAACGTTACATTATTGAGTGTGGCATACAGCAGCTTTAATGTATTTGTATAAAGGATGTTCAAAAGCATTGTTATTTTTGACAACAGTTTTAAATTTAGTTTTATATGATCGTTATCAAAACTTTTTTATTTTTAGTCGACTAAATTTCACAAAATTGTATTCGACTAAAATTACATTAAAGGCCAACTGAAATGCGATTTTCTTATTTAAACGGGGATAGCAGGTCCATTCTATGTGTCATACTTGATCATTTCGGGATATTGCCATATTTTTGCTGAAAGGATTTAGTAGAGAACATCGACGATAAAGTTTGCAACTTTTGGTTGCTGATAAAAAAGCCTTGCCTGTACCGGAAGTAGCAGACGAGTAGCGTGACGTCACAGGTTGTGGAGCTCCTCACATCCGCACTTTGTTTACAATCATGGCCACCAGCGAGAGCGATTCGGATCGAGAAAGCGACAATTTCCCCATTAATTTGAGCGAGGATGAAAGATTCGTGGATGAGGAAAGTGAGAGTGAAGGACTAAAGGGCAGTGGGAGCGATTCAGATAGGGAAGATGCTGTAAGAGGCGGGTGGGACCTGATATTCAGCTGGGAATGACTAAAACCGTAAATAAACACAAGACATATATATACTCTATTAGCCACAACACAACCAGGCTTATATTTAATATGCCACAAATTAATCCTGCATAACAAACACCTCCCCCCTCCCGTCCATATAACCCGCCAATACAACTCAAACACCTGCACAACACACTCAATCCCACAGCCCAAAGTACCGTTCACCTCCCCAAAGTTCATACAGCACATATATTTCCCCAAAGTCCCCAAAGTTACGTACGTGACATGCACATAGCGGCACGCACGTACGGGCAAGCGATCAAATGTTTGGAAGCGTACTCACGGTACCGTGTCTGCGTATCCAACACAAAGTCCTCCTGGTAAGAGTCTCCGTTGTCCCAGTTCTCCACAGGTCAATGGTAAAGCTTGACTGTCATCTTTCGGGAATGTAAACAATGAAACACCGGCCGTGTTTGTGTTGCTGAAGTCGGCCGCAATACACCGCTTCCCACCTACAGCTTTCTTCTTTGCTGTCTCCATTGTTCATTGAACAAATTGCAAAAGATTCACCAACACAGATGTCCAGAATACTGTGGAATTTTGCGATGAAAACATCAGACGTAATAGCTGGCCACCATGCTGTCTCAAAATGTCCTCTACAATCCGTGACGTCACGCGCTGACGTCATCATACCAAGACAATTTCAGCAGGATATGTCGCGCGAAATTTAAAATTGCACTTTAGTAAACTAACCCGGCCGTATTGGCATGTGTTGCAATGTTAAGATTTCATCATTAATATATAAACTATCAGACTGCGTGGTCGGTAGTAGTGGGTTTCAGTAGGCCTTTAAATGTAGTCGACTTGTGTCCTTTTCTTTCTCCCCGGTGTACCCATATTAGCATTTGTTAAATATAGTGTTGTTTAGGCAGTGACAACTTCTTTATGTCACAAAGAAAAGTATCTGATGGGCTCTCCTTCGTAACTCACTCCCGGCTCCTCTTTCATGCTCTGCTTAGAGAGCTGTGATTGGATAAATTCCAAACGTGTCCAACCTATCAACGAGACACAAATTAAATATGATTGCATTTAGCTTATGTCAACATCGTTTTCTCGTTTTCGTCAATGTGCATTTGTTTTGATGATGTTTTGCCTCATTTTAGTCAGTCAGTCAAATAGGTTGCTGACGATAACTAAGATGAAAAATTATTAGTCGATTAAATAAACAGACCATGGTCAAATTGTACGAGCTTAGGAATGCTCAACTCCATTGTATTAGAATCAGTCGAAACCAAGCATTTTTCCTTCTTTTTTTTTTTATTTCTAGAGGCTTATAAGGCATTCTACCTTAAAAAGTGTGGCCTCGATGGGAAACATTTCTCACTGGTTAGACATCTTTCAGGTTTATTGGGTCTTTGCTGAGAGTGAAGCCGAGCAAACACAAGGGAGGAACAATATACTGCAGTCTTGTTTTTGATCACTGTGTTGCAACTCCTTCCATTTGCCTTCCCATCAATCCTCATCGCTCTTGGCCGATCGTCCCCTCCAATCCCCAACCAAACCCCCTTCCCTCTCCTTCATGATGTCTGGAAGACATCTGAGCTCCTAAGCTTTGTAACAATAACCGGTGACCCTCACCGCCTCTACCTTAGTGGTCCCTAATTCCCATTCTCCCTTAACTAATGTTCCTTGCCTTGTTCTTACTCACACAGCCAACCCACGAGACCGACAATACTCGTTTCGTCTTCCTTCCATCTACCTAATCAAACTGTTTGTTTTTCTTCCTTTCAAGCCCCACTTATTTGCTTTCTTCCATCATCTGCCCTTAATTCTCACACTGCTTTAAGGAAGCCACTCAAACACTTACGTCTAATCTAAACTGTATGGATTTAAAGCCACCAAATCCTGTTCCTCGCTAGATTTCCCACTTCTCGCTTTATCCTTCCTCACCTGTATCTTATCCTTATTGAGTTGTCACTGTTCTCACCTCTTCTCCATCGTGTAATGGCGACATAACCAAATTACCAGCACCCTCACGCACACACACATCAGTCTTAGAATATGCTAATGATAAGCTAAAAATACATTGATAGCTTGTTAAGACACACACACAGTGAAGTAACCCCTGCCCTTCACTCAAGGCCTTGCTTGTCTCTAATAGCTGCTAACTCATTTAGCACTTCATGTAGCTCTGCTAGATCCAATTATTGAAAGAGAGGGACTGGAGTTGCAGCAGGCGACCAGTTAACCTCGTGGCATGCATTTGCAATTCAGCTAAATGAGACAGTTATAATATTTTGTATTTATTTATTTAAAAAAGCTTGATTAATGCACAATTAAAGAAAAGGAAAACCAAAAATGTGTTTGTGTATCATTTGTCTAATTGAATTTAGTGTATTTTAAATAAAACATATTACCATCTAAATCTAAAACACAATGTTTGTGGATAGTGTTTTGGCAAGATTTGATACATTTGTAGTGTCATTTTGTAACCCAGGATTGGCCACTGAAACAAAACATCCTGGCAACACTAACATGCAATGCCCAACTAAAGTATTGTGTTTTTGTTACTGGTATAGATGTATTTAGAAGACTACATAGCAACACAGTACAATACAGTGGTAATGCAACTTATGAATGATTTGAGATACAAGCGGTCCCTCGGCCTTTTGCTATGCTTTAAGTTGTGAGCATACTTTGAGTTACAAGACATTTCACCGTCTATTGAAGTAAAATGTGTAACAGGGTCGTGCTATATATTCTTACATGTTGTTGTTCTTGCTTCATTTACACAAGAAACAAACATACGTTGTGATTCGACAGTTGACGTGCACATTTGAGCGCCGCTCAGAAATTGACACAATCCTGTCTTCCAACCATCGGAACTAAGAAAGGTAGTGTGAAGGAAAAGAAGCGGAAGACCAAATCAAAATATGCCCTACCTATAAGTCCTCATCACACTAACTCAGTTCTTCTTCAATAGTGGAGAGGCCCCCCAAGAGGGGCAAGGTGCGATGCCAGGAGGGGCTTTTTTTGCCGTACTTGAATGTGACAGTGTATGTAGCCCTTGGCTTCACTGTGACTACTGTGGGAGACGAAGAAGAACCAGTGTGTTGTTTTCTTTCATTGTTATGCGTTGTCGTACTTATAACAATTTTATAGACAAATTATAGTATTTATACTCACAGTGGAGAGTGAGGGTGCGCAAAATATGTCATAACAAATAATTGAGAAACACTGCACTAACTTCAGCTAGCCTTCACGACATTCAGCCACAAACGTCCAAATTTCAAACATGTATCCATGAAAATATTGAGAAGCTGCAGAGGCTGTGTGTGACATGTTTCTATTTGTTCCGTCTCGTCTTGACTCAACAAACTGGACAGTCAAGTATTACTTTTGGTACAAAGGCAAAAACATAGCTTGTTGTAAACTACGACTTCTACGGTCCGTCACGCATAAATGTCAGTGTGGAAAATAGAGTGATTTTTGGGTTCCTATTGATACACAACAGAGATAGTGTTGCCAGATGTCACGTGAAACCAAATCACTTATAATAAGCAGATATTAAGCGGACGTGGCTACATTTAGACAGACAAAAAGCTAGAAGGAAACACCGCGTTAGTCCTCAAGGTAGATGTTAAAGGCCTACTGAAATGCGATTTTCTTATTTAAATGGGGATAGCAGTTCCATTCTATGTGTCATACTTGATCATTTCGCGATATTGCCATAATTTTGCTGAAAGGATTTAGTAGAGAACATCGACGATAAAGTTCGCAACTTTTGGTCGCTCATAAAAAAGCCTTGCCTCTACCGGAAGTAGCACACGAGTAGCGTTACGTCACAGGTTGTGGAGCTCCTCACATCTGCACATTGTTTACAATCATGGCCACCAGCAGCGAGAGCGATTCGGACCGAGAAAGCGACGATTTCCCCATTAATTTGCTGGGTGGTATACAGCCATGACTTAAATTGTGGCATTTTAGCCATTCTGGATCGAACCAAGTCGCTCTATGTTTTGTCGTGGTCCTCTCTATAAGGCACATAAGAATATAAAATAGGACCCTTTTCATGAGAAAAGTGCATTTCTGATCTGACCCTGCTTTATTTTTCAGTGTTTGCTGAGTCTCACCTGTTCCCTCCGCCCTAGCTGGCTCTACAAGCTGCCTGTCTTCCTCCTCTCCTACAACATCTCCCTGCGTACTTACTATCCCTTCCTCCTCGCCCTCTCTTACTGCCTCAGCTGCCACAGCTGCGGCACTAGTTGAAGCCTGGAAGTATTGGAAGCAAATTAATTTTCACACTGATGGACGTCTGTTCACTTTCCTTATGAGATTTCTAAGTGTCTACACCGTTTTGATAATACCTCCTGTGGTCCGGACTGTAGGCCTACCTCCTCTCAAAGTTGAGCCCTTTTTGGCCGTTGAAAATATTTTTCTATACTCATCTGTGTGAAGGAGTGAACATCCAACATTAGAATGTATTACTAACGAGCAGAACCGCTCTATGTACAGTGCCGTCTAACCTTAAGCGGCAGCAGCTCAACACATGCAGGGTTCAACGTTAAGGTTTTTTTCTACTTGCCCGACTTCTCAAATCTACTTGCCCCAATATTTTTACTTGTCCTGCCTAGGTTTTTTTCTGGCTGTGTAGTGCTCATGGCTTATATCTTACTAAAATTCTTCCCGTTGACTATTTACAACACTACACAGTATTTATTATTATTATTATTATTAATATCTATAATTACATTTAAATGGCATTGCATACATGTAAAATTAAATGCTATTTCACATTATTTGACCAGTAGCAGTTGCACCCATCTGAACAGGTCAGCCACCTGTTTAAAGCCCGATTACAGTTGAAATCTTGAAATGAAGGGCCTTTAATGGCCAAAACATTAACCTGGACAACATTTTAACAGCTGGTTGGCTCAGATTTTATTCTTTTCATTGCATTCACATGCTGCAGTGGACAGTGGACAATTTAGCTTCAGTACACGTGTGTTTATTGTAGTAACAGGTGACTGTTACTACGTGCGTCTGCCCCGGCCCCCGAGTCAAACAGCGGCGGTGTTAATGAAGCAGCGTCAGGCTGCTCACCGTCAGTGAAACGCTCGGTGAAATCGCGGATTAACGTTAAATACAGGTATATGACGAGCCGCGAGCGATGCAGCTATAACCTATCTACCTATAACCTATATTACCCTCGTATTTTGATCCGGTCGGTCGTCGTCGTCGTCTTCTTCTTCTTCTGGCCCACCAGGTGAATTAAGTGCTATTGGTGGAGTTACAATGCATAGTAGGCTACCGCCACCTCCTGCACCGGAGTTGTAACCACAAGATACATTCACAGACAGAGTCCCATTGCTTTTATGAGCGGTCGAGCGAGTCAAAAGCCGAAAAATCCATTTGTGGCGGACGTAATTCTTTCGTGGCGGGCCGCCACAAATAAATGAATGTGTGGGAAACACTGGAAGATGCTGTGAGAGGCGGGTGGGACCTGATATTCAGCTGGGAATGACTAAAACAGTAAATAAACACAAGACATATATATACTCTATTAGCCACAACACAACCAGGCCGATATTTAATATGCCACAAATTAATCCCGCATAACAAACACCTCCCCCCTCCCGTCCATATAACCCGCCAATACAACTCAAACACCTGCACAACACACTCAATGCCACAGCCCAAAGTACCGTTCACCTCCTCAAAGTTCATACAGCACATATATTTCCCCAAAGTCCCCAAAGTTACGGACGTGACATGCACATAGCGGCACGCACGTACGGGCAAGCGATCAAATGTTTGGAAGTCGCAGCTGCATGCATACTCACGGTACCGTGTCTGCGTATGCAATTCAAAGTCCTCCTGGTAAGAGTTCTCCACAGGCCAATGGTAAATCTTGACTGTCATCTTTCAAAAGATTCACCAACACAGATGTCCAGAATACTGTGGAATTTTGCGATGAAAACAGACGACTTCATAGCTGGCCACCATGCTGTCCCAAAATGTCCTCTACAATCCGTGACGTCACGCGCAGACGTCATCATACCGAGACATTTCGCGCAAAATTTAAAATTACACTTTAGTAAGCTAACCCGGCCGTATTGGCATGTGTTGCAATGTTGAAATTTCATCATTGATGTATAAACTATGAGAATGCGTGGTCAATAGTAGTGGGTTTCAGTAGGCCTTTAAACAATATTACATTATTACATGAAACTACTGTAGTTGTTTTTAGTGCAGGCTATTGTAATGTTTTTTACAATAGTTCTTTCTTTCTAAAAGTTGTGTTTTTCATTTTAAAAGGATGTTCAAATTGTGGTGTTTTGCAAAGGCAAAACTCAGATTAAATTAATTAAAACTAAATTAATTTCAATAGGTGTGGCTGCTTGAAGTTACGAGTGTTTTGATTTACAAGCTTGGTTATAGAATTCAATGTGCTCGTAAGTTGAGGTGTAGCTGTATATGATGTGATCTCTCTTGCAAGGGCCTAATTGCAAGTTTCAGCCATAAAAAGAACACATCATCACATCCTTTTAACCAACACAGCATTTTGGTACATTTCAAACCACTGGTGACACCCTGTGAAAAAAGGCTGGTATACCTCAAGGACCAGACACCCATACTCAGAGAAACAATTTGGTATAAGCTGTCCAGTGCAGTGAGGCATGTACTGATTTATATATTGCGGAAACCAAGAAGCCACTGAGCAGACACATGTCACAACACAGACAGGCTAACTCTTCAGGTCGTAAATCATGTTTACCTGCACCTCAAAGAGGAACTGCACTAAAAAAAATGTACATATTGTAGACTTTGTAACACTCTGTAAACAAATGGATGAACTGGAAGAAAAAGTGATTGAACTAGAGGAGAAAGTGAAGATTTTAAAGAAGCAAAATGAGACGGATAACATTATTGTAAGTGTCTGTCCCCAGGAACAGTGTGATTATGACTGGCCTTCAGATAACAAGCATGCCCAATGGTGGATAACAAAAGGAGGATGACACGATAATGCGGCTTCAAAAGTGCAGCAGATGGCCAACTTTCTGCAATCAATGGGAGCGAACGTGGATGTCTACAACATCGATACATGCATTCGAATGTCTAGCAGAAAGAATGCCACACATGTCATCACCATAAAGTTCAAACAAACACAACAAAGTGGCTTTGTTGAGGCAACGAGTCAAACTGATAGGAACAAACGTTAGCATCGGACACAACGTAACGCTGACATCGCCAATAAGGCGCACAAGTTTGAAGAAGCAGGGGGAAATTAAGAGCACTTGAAGAGCCAACACGTAAAATCTACATAAAGTTAAATGGAGGACAGAGAAGCCAAAGTACTTGTTAAAAACATTAAGGAACTGGACAAATACTGAAGATAACATCTTCAGTAATGGAATACACAACTCAAAGACTTGATGCGACTGAAGTCAACAACAACTACAAAAATAACAGATTATGACAAATTCAACAATATTAACTAATACATAATATTCATTGACTAACATAATATCCATTGACTATCACCAACAAGTTATTATGTATTTATTGTTTTTCCAACAGCTTCCCTTCCCTCCACCAAGGTGTGAACTTTAAGTAAACATGTAAAAGTGGTTTAATGAACTATCTTTAAAAGATCAGGATAAGGGGTAGGATTAAATATAAGTTTTGCTTTTTCCTACTCCTTTTAATGTTGAAATGCTTAAATGTAACCACTCATTGTTCCTTATTGTAACTTGTTAATAAACATGTCTGAAACAGATAAATCATAACCATAACTTAAACTAATTTTTGACACATTTTGTACAATCGAGACGCTAATATCAATACAACTTTGATCAATACATTGTAACATTCACATATTTGCTTTATGTTATAGGTAACATTTGTGTAATATCTAATGAATCTAACTTGTAATTCTTTATGAATACTATTTTTATTTTACACATGTTCATCATTACAGGACGCAAGTAAATAATCAAAGACCTGCCATTTTGGTTTCCAGGTCCCAGTTTTGAGGGGATTCCAGCCAGTTCCATTTCTTTCTTAGCTTTTTGTGTAATGTTCTAATCCAAAATGTGTTTATTTTGTCTTAAAGTGTCGTAGGCCAATACAAAACGAGCTGTGGGACACGAATGGCCCCCACGCCACACTTTGGACACCCCTGCTGTAAGAAAACAGTCCCTTTCTCTGTACCATTGCTCAAAGATTCAAGGTAATACCAATAAATACTGTCCACAGCCATGAGAAAAACAAATACTATATGTCTGCAGTGAACCGAAACGACTGTATTTCAGCGTGTGGGAATACAATAAACTGTATTATACCTAATATAAGACGACCCTCTATATAGTAGGACTGCTTGATTTCCTGAAAACACATTTCTCCAGGTCAATGGTGTGTGTGAACAACAGGAAAAAAACCTTGATTGGTCAGAAGTAGGGCTGGGCGATATGGACGAAAAAGTATATCTCAATATATTTTTACTTAAACTCGATATTTGAGAAAAATCTCGATATATTTTTTGGTGGAAGTATACATATAAAGATATACATTTTTAAGCAATATTCAGTGAAATTGAAATGAATGACAACTGTACTGTAACCAGTCAGTGACACTTTTATTAACTCAGCGAGTCAAGATGGGTATTAACAGCACAGAAAAAAAAAAACTGTTTAAGTAGCACATAATTACATAACATAAATAACATGGAAAAATATTATTTCTATGTAAAAAAAAAAAAATAACATAGCTGTGCAAATAATACAAAATGTATCAAACTCGGATTAAAAAAAAAAAAAATTGCAGAGAGGCACTTTGTGATTTCCCTTCCTGGTCCGATGACCCGCCCTATCTTGCCTCTGATTGGCCTGTCCCTAACCAATCGTGACTCATCATAGTAAAGGTAAGAGGAATGGAAGGCGTGTAGTAGCCCATGGAGGGGGACCAGGGGAGAACAAGGAACACAACAAATAAGCGGCGTTTGGTCATTTTAACGTGAAATAAACTATATCGATATTACGATATTTTCTTAATTCATATCATGTTTAAAAATATATCGATGTACAAACCCCATTTCCATATGAGTTGGCAAACAGTGTTAGATGTAAATATAAACGGAATACAATGATTTGCAAATACTTTTCAACCCATATTCAATTGAATGCACTACAAAGACAAGATATTTGATGTTCAAATTCATAAACCTTATATTTTTTTTGCAAATATTAATTAACTTAGAATTTCATGGCTGCAACACGTGCCAAAGTAGTTGGGAAAGGGCATGTTCACCATTGTGTTACATGGCCTTTCCTTTTAAGAACACTCAGTAAATGTTTGGTAACTGAGGAGACACATTTTTTAAGCTTCTCAGGTGGAATTATTTCCCATTCTTGCTTGATGTACAGCTTAAGATGTTCAACAGTCCGGGGGTCTCCGTTGTGGTATTTTAGGCTTCATAATGCGCCACACATTTTCAATGGGAGACAGGTGTGGACTACAGGCAGGCCAGTCTAGTACCCGTACTCTTTTACTATGAAGCCACGTTGATGTAACACGTGGCTTGGCATTGTCTTGCTGAAATAAGCAGGGGCGTCCATGGTAACGTTGCTTGGATGGCAACATATGTTGCTCCAAAACCTGTATGTACCTTTCAGCATTAATGGCGCCTTCACAGATGTGTAAGTTACCCATGTCTTGGGCACTAATACACCCCCATACCATCACAGATGCTGGCTTTTCAACTTTGCGCCTATAACAATCCGGATGGTTCTTTTCCTCTTTGGTCCGAAGGACACAACGTCCACAGTTTTCAAAAACAATTTGAAATGTGGACTCGTCAGACCACAGAACACTTTTCCACTTTGTATCAGTCCATCTTTGATGAGCTCAGGCCCAGCGAAGCCGAAGGCGTTTCTGGGTGTTGTTGATAAACGGTTTTCGCCTTGCATAGGAGAGTTTTAACTTGCACTGACAGATGTAACGACCAACTGTAGTTATTGAAAGTGGGTTTCTGAAGTGTTCTTGAGCCCACGTGGTAATATCCTTTACACACTGATGTCGCTTGTTGATGCAGTACAGCCTGAGGGATTGAAGGTCACGGGCTTAGCTACTTACGTGCAGTGATTTCTCCAGATTCTCTGAACCCTTTGATGATATTACGGACCGTAAATTGCGGAAATCCCTAAATTCCTTGCAATAGCTGGTTGAGAAAGGTTTTTCTTAAACTGTTCAACAATTTGCTCACGCATTTTTTGACAAAGTGGTGACCCTCGCCCCATCCTTGTTTGTGAATGACTGAGCATTTCATGGAATCTACTTTAATACCCAATCATGGCACCCACCTGTTCCCAATTTGCCTGTTCACCTGTGGGATGTTCCAAATAAGTGTTTGATGAGCATTCCTCAACTTTATCAGTATTTATTGCCACTTTTCCCAACTTCTTTGTCACGTGTTGCTGGCATCAAATTCTAAAGTTAATGATTATTTGCAAAAGAAAATGTATCAGTTTGAACATCAAATATGTTGTCTTTGTATTGAACTGAATATGGGTTGAAAATGATTTGCAAATTGTTGTATTCCGTTTATATTTACATCTAACACAATGTCCCAACTCATATGGAAACGGGGTTTGTATCTTACAAACTCGCTTTATCGCCCAGCTCTAGTCAGACGTAGTTAGGCACCACCTGTTTTCATGTATAAATATAATATAAGACGACTTCGTTTTTTCGATGGAAGCAAAACAGTCTTATAATCAGGTTCATGCAGTAGTTTTCATAGATAAGCTTACCTGGGGTCCTTCTGAATAGAGTCAATAGAAGGTGAGCGCTGCAGGGTGCCTTCCGGCGGCAGGGCGGGTCCAGACTTGCTGTAAGGCGATTCCACCACCGAGGGGCAGTACTGCAGGGTGCGGTAAGGGTCGGCCACGTAGGGGTCCGAACCGTACATGTCCCCTCCACCTCCGCTTGTGGTGTAGCCCGGTCCCACCGTGGCATAGTTGTTCATCCCGCCGCGGCCGTAGCTTCCTGCACCGGTGCCGTGGCTTCCTGTTCGCTGCAAAGGGGTGGAGTCGACACCAGGGGAGGAGGGAGCTATGGCAGGAAAGTAGGGACAGAGGACATAACTTAGGACGTGTTCATGGACATGATGGGAAAAGTCTATAAAGACAGTTGATGAGAGGACAGAAAAGTTGAGGAGAGGAAAAGATAGGACGCATGTCTCCATATGGATTGATAAATATTGGCCACATGCCCAGGATCAACAACAAGGACCAATGTTTACCACGGGGATTGGAGGAGGGAGAGAGACAAAGAATCTCAAATATTGTGCAGACATCATTTTTAACATGTACTCGGAATCATAGGCGCCGATCCCGTGGGTGCTTCGGGGCCCGAGCACTCACGGACAATAACGATCACCCACGTTGGATTGATGGCAACTTTCAATCTTTAAAGTGATTTTTGGAAATTCAATGTCAATGTTTTTAATTTTGGGGCGAGCTTGGTCCGTTTATTATTATATAAAAAGTCATACATCATATAGTCTTTAATTAACAAAGCCTAAACAAGATTTCATTGTGCCCGAAAACGATGTAATGGCTCAATCATCTTGACTTTGAAAAGACTTAATACGAGCGAATGAAGGCGCAAACTTATTCAACAGCCATACATGTCACACTAAGGCTAGCAGTATGAACAATGCCAACACTGTCATAAATATGTGCCATATAGTGAAACCACACTAAACAACAACAACAAACACATTTTGGAAGAATATTTGCACCGCAACACAGCATACACACTACAGAACGCATTCCCAGAATTCCCTGCAGCACCAACTCTTCCGGGACACTACAATATAAACAAACGCCATTGGTGGATCTACACTTAACATCCAATGTAATGATACCACTTACAATAGTGTATCTAGTCGATACTACTATGATTACATTGATATTTTTTAACATCACAAAATCTTCTTTCGTTTTTTTTTTTTTTTAATATATATTATGTTTATAAGCTCAGGAAATATGTCCCTGGACACATGAGGACTTTGAATATGACCAATGTATGATCCTGTAACTACTTGGTATCGGATTGATACCCAAATTTGTGGTATCATCCAAAATTAATGTAAAGTATCAAACAACAGAAAAATAAGTGATTATTACATTTTAACAGAAGTGTAGATAGAACATGTTGAAACAGAAAATAACCAGATATCAACAGTAAATGAACAAGTAGATTAATAATTCATTTTCTACCACTTGTCCTTAATAATTTTGACAAAGTAATAGAATGATAAATGACACAATATGTTACTGCATATGTCAGCAGATACATTAGGAGCCTTTGTTTGTTTACTTACTACTAAAAGACAAGTTGTCTTGTATCCATCCATCCATCCATTTTCTACCGCTTATTCCCTTCGGGGTCGCGGGGGGCGCTGGAGCCTATCTCAGCTACAATCGGGCGGAAGGCGGGGTACACCCTGGACAAGTCGCCACCTCATCACAGGGCCAACACAGATAGACAGACAACATTCACACTCACATTCACACACTAGGGCCAATTTAGTGTTGCCAATCAACCTATCCCCAGGTGCATGTTTTTGGAGGTGGGAGGAAGCCGGAGTACCCGGAGGGAACCCACGCAGTCACGGGGAGGACATGCAAACTCCACACAGAAAGATCCCGAGCCCGGGATTGAACTCACGACTACTCAGGACCTTCGTATTGTGAGGCAGATGCACTAACCCTTCTTCCACCGTGCTGCCCTTGTCTTGTATGATCACTATTTTATTTAAGAACAACATTGCAATAAGAAACATATGTTTAATGTACCGTAATATGTTTTTGTTAAAATAACGCCAATAATGACATTTTTTGTGGTCCCCTTTATTTAGAAAACTACCGAAAAGTACCGAAATACTTTTGGTACCGGTACCAAAATATTGGTATCGGGACAACACATTGGGACGGTGTAGCGCTGTTGGGAGAGTGGCCGTGCCAGCAACCTGAGGGTTCCTGGTTCAATCCCCACCTTCTACCAACCTCGTCACGTCTGTTTTGTCCTTGAGCAAGACACTTCACCCTTGCTCCTGATGGGTCGTGGTTAGGGCCTTGCATGGCAGCTCCCACCATCAGTGTGTGAATGTGGAAATAGTGTCAAAGCGCTTTGAGTACCTTGAAGGTAGAAAAGCACTATACAAGTATAACCCATTTACCATGTAGATCCCCGCCTATGCTCGGAATCATCTATTGCAGAAATATTCCTAAAGAGATCCTAAATCCAACTTCAGGTGCTGTAGAAGGAGAACAACGGAGAAACTGTTATTTTCCCCAAAATAATGAGACATCTGCTCAGTGAGCCATGAAGAGGCAAAACCATAAAAGCGGATGTAAAAAAACTTCAAGCTGGGTGTCTTTAGTGTGAGATGAATGAATGAGGGTATTGCTTGGTGAGGTAAGCACTCTGCTGGGGCACAGAAGCTGTCACCTGCCCTCCCCGCGTGGGAGCAAAGGAGCGGCCGTATATCAAGGTGTTAATGTGAGTCTGGGGGCCTTGTTTCTCGGCCTGTAAAAACACTAAGAGAAATGCCGTGTTTTTGGATGTGTGTGTGTGTGTGTGTGTGTGTGTGTGTGTGTGTGTGTGTGTGTGTGTGCGTGTGTGTGTAAAGTGGCGACGGGGAGGCTGATCCATCTCCTCTGTCATTAGAAGCAAGGTACACGAAAACACACACACATGCAAAAACAGCCATTAATGCGCTCTTCAGAGAGACGATGTGATAAATCACAGAGCAGTTGAATCAATACGGGGGCATGTGACTGACTGGGGTTTGAGCACAGGCCAATGAGGCTCCTTTTAAAAGGAGAATTAGCCTTTAAAAAAGTGCACAGTCACCAAGTACACACCGGGCACAACGATAACTGCACAATCTAATGAGACACAACAAAAATTAGTTTAGATGGTAATTTTCAGAGGTGTTAGGAATATAAGACGACCCCTCGTTTTCAACACTCTTTTTTACTACAGTCAAAACACTTTTTGTATGATTTGTTGTTGTATAATGTCTCGGTTATTGTACGGTCAAACATTGAGCGTAACAAACTGGTCAGTTCGACCATGTATTGAGTGCCCATTCATCATTTATATTCATTTTAATTCTTTAAAAAAAGCTAAAGTTAGAGCAGTGGTTCTCAAATGGGGGTACGCGTACCCCTGGGGGTACTTGAAGGTATGCCAAGGGGTACGTGAGATTTTTTTTAAATATTCTAAAAATAGCAACAATTCAAAAATCCTTTATAAATATATTTATTGAATAATACTTCAACAAAATATAAATGTAAGTTCATAAACTGAACATCAAATCAAGTAGGCTATTCCATTCATTACAATGCAACAATGCAATATTCAGTGTTGACAGCTAGGTTTTTTATGGACATGTTCCATAAATATTGATGTTAAAGATTTCTTTTTTTTTGAAGAAATGTTTAGAGTTAAGTTCATCAATCCAGATGGATCTCTATTACAATCCCCAAAGAGGGCACTTTAAGTTGATGATTACTTCTATGTGTAGAAATCTTTATTTATAATTGAATCAATTGTTTATTTTTCAACAAGTTTTTAGTTATTTTTATCTTTTTTTCCAAATAGTTCAAGAAAGACCACTACCAATTAGCAATATTTTGCACTGTTATACAATTTAATAAATCCGAAACTGATGACATAGTGCTGTATTTTACTTCTTTATCTCTTTTTTTCAACCAAAAATGCTTTGCTCTGATTAGGGAGTACTTGAATTAAAAAATGTTCACAGGGGGTAAATCACTGGAAAAAGGTTGAGAACCACTGAGTTAGAGTACCACTGATAGTCACACACACACACTAGGTGTGGTGAAATTACCCTCTGCATTTGACCGATCACCTCGTTCCACCCCCTGGGTCGCGCTCCGGAATAATTTTGGTGATTTAACCCCCAATTCCAACCCTTGATGCTGGGTCCCATTTTCATAGTCTTTGGTATGGGGTTTGAACTCACGACCTTCCGATCTCAGGGCGGACACTCTAACCACAAGGCCACTGAGCATATCCGTTTGTGTTTGTTTTCTTCGTCAAACAGGCAGAAAGAGAAAGAGGTCTCACTCTCTGCATCGCTGTCAGCACCTGAGCGCGTTTTTCTAACAGTAGATTTAACTGAACAAAGTGAGCCCTCTTTTCAGTCATTCACAATCTGTGTCTTTTGTGGGCGGAGAGCAAGACCGCTAGCTTACAGTGCATCCAGAAAGTATTCACAGCACTTCACTTTTTATAGTTTTTGTTGTTACAGCCTTATTCCAAAGTGGAATAGATTAATTGTTGTCCTCAAAATTTTACACACAATATTCTATAATAACTCCATTTGGCAGCTATTACAGCCACAAATATTTTTGAATGCGATGCCACAGGCTTGGCACACCTATCTTTCGGCTGTTTCGCCCATTCCTCTTTGCAGCACAACTCAAGCTCCATCAGGTTGGATGAAAAGCCTTAGTTTTTATCCAGGATGTCTCTGTACATTGCTGTATTCATCTTTCCCTCTATCCTGACTAGTCTCCCAGTTCCTGTTGCTGAAAAACAACCCCATAGCATGATGCTGCCACCACCATGCTCCACTGTAGGGATGGTATTGGTTTTCCTCCATACATGACGCCTGGCAGTCACACCAAAAAGTTCAATCTTTTTCTCATCAGACCAAATACTTTTGTTTTTCATGGTCTGAGAGTATTTCAGTTGCATCTTGGCAAACCTTTTACTAAGAAATGTATTCCATCTGGCCACTCTACCATATAGGCCTGATTGGTGGATTGCTGCAGAGATGGTTTTCCTCCTGGAAGGTTCTCCTCTCTCCACAGAGGAATGCTGTAGCTCTGACAGAGTGACCATCGGGTTCTTGGTCACCTCCCTGACTAGACTAAGATGAATGCAGCAATGTACAGAGACATCCTGGATGAAAACCAACACTTGCCATCCAACGTGATGGAGCTTGAGAAGTGCTGCAAAGAGGAATGGGTGAAACTGCCCAAAGATACAGTAGGTGTGCCAAGCTTGTGGCATCGTATTGAAAAAGACTTGAGGTTGTAATTGCTGCCAAAGGTGCATCAACAAAGTAATGAGCAAAGGCTGTGAATACTTACGTACATGTGATTTTTTGTTTTTTTTGTGTAAATAAATTAGCAAAATAAAAATTTAAATAATAATAACTTTCCACATTGTCATTATGGGGTATTGTCTGGATAATTTTGAGGACAAAAATGAATTAATTCTTTTTTGGAATAAGGCAGTAACATAACAACATGTGAATAAGGTGAAGCGCTGTGAAAACATTCTGGATGCACTGTACACACAGAGAGCATGACAGACAGATAGCCTCGCGACACCCTAGCTAGAAATTCCGCAAAGTAACAACATTTAAGAGGAAAAAAAAATAATCACAAAGCCAAATGCCTTGTTGTGGGAATATTTCAGCTTCAAATTGGATGAGCAATATGAGACCGTCAACACGGACAAACGAGCGAGAATGTTGTGATGGTAACAAACAAAAGACACCACAGTTTTTTTTAAAACGGGGGAAAAAAATGCACTTCAAGATGTTCAATATTGAAGTAAAATTTTTGCTTTCAGAGATGAGGGTCCGTTTTGTATGTTGTCTTTATTTATTTCGGCTAACTAAAATAATTTACCTTCCAAATACAGTACAATAGTAAACAATACTACAGTAATGATAAATAAACGTTTATATCCTTTTAAATGGTTGCTTGCATTATTATTATGATTCAATTATATTGTTCTAATGTTTGGCACCTTGAAACAATAGTATGTTGATTGACAATCTAAAAGTAACATATCTTCCTACACACGTAATTTTCGCAGTTTTATGCATTTATTTGTATAAAATATAAGATTTAAAAAAATCGCAAATCAAGTCGCAATTAAGCTTTTTCTTAAAATCGTGCAGCCTTACTTTGGAGTGGTAGAATCCCGCAGATGTCATGTGGAATATGTGGTGGTCGTCTACAACCATGCATTACAATGATAACTGTACTGCATCGTACTTTTGTCCGTCACAGGCTCCATAATAATAAACACACTGTAGTAGTAATTCAAAAGCTCTTGTTTTGGGTTACACGGTGCCTATAATTATTGTCCTGAGTGTCTCACCATCATCCTTTACTCATTAGCGCTCTCTTGAGAAATTACATTTGCTCAACCTCCCCACTTTTATACACACCTGCGCGCCACATCACAGCGACACTTAATTATGTTCAAAAGCTCTTTTAAGACGGATAAACTCTATTATTCATAAAGGCACATTTGCATATTGTTACGTAACTTCAGGAAATGTTGAGGAAAAAAAACAAAAAAACTGTACTATGCAATAGCCATGAGGCTAAATGCTATGTAAGCTCCTCCACTGGTGCCCTTAATTTGACAAAGATCCAAGGCAAAGCGTGAGAAAACACGTAGGAGCTGAGACAGGGAAAGAGAAGAGGGGTGTGTATCGGTGCCCAACGCAGGGGGGGAAGAGGGTAATGAAGCAGAGTCACTCCCATCAGAAACAAATCCCTGTCCTTTCTCTCCTTTTGAAATGGTCTCAGTGATGCCGCCGTCTTTTCTGAACGTCTCATTAATAGCCGGGGCTTGAGGCTAAAACCGCCACCAGTGTTGAGTGAAAGAGTGCGCCCTCCCAGAGACTTGACACCGAAATAGGACAAATCTCCAGGCAAGCAGAGATTCAAGGAGAAAAGAACGATCGCTTCAAAATGTCCATGCAATTGCATGAATTGACATAGATAGACGTAGCAGGAAATGCTCACATATTCACAATCGTACACTTTTATTTTGACATTTACCTTGACATTCTCTCGCCTTTACATTACATTTTCCACGTCACTCAGTCTTTTTACTTTACCGCGACCTTAAGTCAACACACTGCTACCGAATTTGTTCCGGTAATGGTGTGTTCTGGCTAATGACCTGACCTTTGGAGGGCCCATACAGCACCCAGCATGAGAGTGCACATTTATGGATGCACAATCCTCATTGCTGACACGTATATTAGAAAGGAGTGTGACACATTGGAGTACAACACGATGACCTTTAGATAAAATGTGTGTATCATATACTCTATCCTCCTGAGAGCCTCTGCAGTGGACATTTGTGTTTGGCAGCCTCGACATTTCTAACTCTGACAAAAGAAATACAGTTTAACCTCGATGTATGAACCCGTCCTTGTTCTATTTACGGACCACAAAGCGAATTTAAATATATACGAGCCTTGTTTCTGTGTGTGAACGTTTGTGCCCGGCAGCACAACCATTGTAGGTGGGCTGATCAAACTCCGGTGATCATATCCTGAGTACAGCAGTTCTGCTGTAAGCTACTTGCTACAGAATGGAAGAATATCATATGGCCCTATCCCTGGGTGGATCTCCCGTGAGAGGAGAAATGAACCAGATATTAATAGTAAATAAGCAAGTGCAGTAGATTAATAACAGTTTTGAGAAAATATTACAACCGGAAATGACACAATATGTTACCTAATACGTCAGCGGCCAAATTAGGACCTGTTTTGAAATACCTGTATTAATTTTAATATGCCAGATATTATACAGTGATGTATCGATATCGCAGGAGTTGCAATGTACAGTACATCACAATATAGATATTAGGCCATATCGCCCATTCTTACCAACACTCCTTTTCGACCATCTTGATGTGCACTTCAATGTACATTTGTTTAAAATAAAATACACCCATATTGTGGAGATCCACCTTACTGCCATTTGGCGACGAAAGTGGATAGTGCAACCCCCTCAATTTGTCACATTTCATGTGTCAGACAAATGAGGCCAAATTAATCCCCTTCCCACTGAAACCTACTTTGTGTATTTTTATTTTTATTTTTTAATATAATGTTTAGCCTTTTTAAAAATTGTCCTAGTTTTGCTAGCTCATTATAAGTCCAAAGAAAACAATGGACAAGCGATGTATGGTTTGAAACAGTCAGGAAGTATCCACAGCGTTGTCGACACTTCCACACCCACTTGCCCCACCCTTGCACTGCCCGCCAAGAAGATTAACCACACGGTAAAGTGGATTTTATTTTTTTAATTCTGAAACATTGTAGCGACCTGGCTGTTAAAGTTATGAAGTTCTGAGATTTTAAAGGCCTACTGAAACCCACTACTACCAACCACGCAGTCTGATAGTTTATATATCAATGATGAAATCTTAACATTGCAACACATGCCAATACGGCCGGGTTAGCTTACTAAAGTGCAATTTTAAATTTCGGTATGATGACGTCTGCGCGTGACGTCACGGATTGTAGAGGACATTTTGGGACAGCATGGTGGCCAGCTATTAAGTCATCTGTTTTCATCGCAAAATTCCACAGTATTCTGGACATCTGTGTTGGTGAATCTTTTGCAATTTGTTCAATGAACAATGGAGACAGCAAAGAAGAATGCTGTAGGTAGGAAGCGGTGTATTGCGGCCGGCTGCAGCAACACAAACACAGCCGATGTTTCATTGTTTACATTCCCGAAAGATGACAGTCATTGGCCTGTGGAGAACTGGGACAACAGAGACTCTTACCAGGAGGACTTTGAGTTGGATACGCAGACGCGGTACCGTGAGTACGCAGCTGCGGCTTCCAAACATTTGATCGCTTGCCCGTACGTGCGTGCCGCTATGTGCATGTCACGTACGTAACTTTGGGGACTTTGGGGAAATATATGTGATGTATGAACTTTGGGGAGGTGAACGGTACTTTGGGCTGTGGGATTGAGTGTATTGTGCAGGTGTTTGAGTTGTATTGGCGGGTTATATGGACGGGAGGGGGAAGGTGTTTGTTATGTTGTTATGCGGGATTAATTTGTGGCATATTAAATATAAGCCTGGTTGTGCTGTGGCTAATAGAGTATATGTATGTCTTGTGCTTATTTACTGTTTTAGTCATTCCCAGCTGAATATCAGGTCCCACCCGCCTCTCACAGCATCTTCCCTATCTGAATCGCTCCCACTGCCTTCTAGTCCTTCACTCTCACTTTCCTCATCCACAAATCTTTCATCCTCGCTCAAATTAATGGGGAAATCATCGCTTTCTCGGTCAGAATCGCTCTCGCTGCTGGTGGCCATGATTGTAAACAATGTGCAGATGTGAGGAGCTCCACAACCTGTGACGTCACGCGCATTTCGTCTGCTACTTCCGGTACAGGCAAAGCTTTTTTATCAGCGACCAAATGTTGCGAACTTTATCGTCGATGTTCTCTACTAAATCCTTTCAGCAAAATGATGTCAATATCGCGAAATGATCAAGTATGACACATAGAATGGACCTGCTATCCCCGTTTGAATAAGAAAATCGTATTTCAGTAGGCCTTTAAAGTGTGAGTGCTCCACAGGTCTAGAGACAGTGTGTGTGCGTGTCTGCAGGGTGGCTACATATAAAGGAAAGTTTAGCTTGTCATTTTAGCTTTGTTTTGAAATGGAACGTTGATCTATCACCTTCTTTTTATGTTTGTTTGATATACAGAACTGTATAATGCTTTATATTTTGTTCAACGTGTAGAAACTTTGACTAAAAATGTACTTTTGTCGAGGCTTGAACACATTATTCATGTTTACATTGTTTTTTATGGTAAGATTTGATTCAATATATGCATGTATGAACCTTATTAAAGAACTAATGAAGTTTGTTAATCCAAGTTATGCTATTGAGCAAAAACAACACAGCAGAAGATGTTTGTCTTCAGGAGGATGCAGGTGCATAGCCCTAATGAAGAACTTAAATTTGTTCCATAAACTGGATTTAAAAACAGTTACAACACAGTCACACCAAAATATGCTGTCAAAAATGGCGCTAACTGGTTTAATCTAATTATTGTATTTTCTGTCCTTTATAGATGTACAGTGTTAGCGACTTCAGTGTTAATTAATGTACAGTGTAGGATTTGACTTACATCGCAGTCGAGGAATGGAACTTGATCAACCTGTTTATCCTGCTCCTATTTTTTTTTACCACACAATGTGTCCATCATGTTTTACTTTATCTACAAACTCTATTAACTCTACTATTAAACATTCTTTATCATTTTTCCCTATAAGAAAACATAGAAAACACAAGATGTAAACAATCAGTAACTGCTTCAGTAGTACTTTACTGCGCGGTGTACAGCAGTGGTTCTTAACCTTTTTGAACTCAGACAGAGGGGCCGGGGCCCACTCAAATAATAAAATTTAATTAGGCTCCAGCGCCCCCCACAACCCCAAAGGGGACAAGCGGTAGGAAATGGATGGATGGATAAAAATCTTACTTTTGATTTTATTAACCTACTTACAGTTTAACAGGATAAACCTTGTCAAATGATATGAAATCATGTGTTAATCACAACAAATATTTTTAAGGCTTAGGTCAGGCTGTTTACTAAAATAAATACATGCTAAATGAACTACAAAAGAAGGGACTCGTAGAAACTGATAAAAAATAGATTTACATACAACTACACAGCGCAAAAATAATACATTCCAACTAATAATAAATAATATACATCAAATACACTGTCAATAAAAATAGAGTGCAAATAAAAATATAATCATATTTTTTGCGCTTAAGAGACTTCTCTATGACTTTGGCTCCAGACTTCTGTTTGTTTGATATTGTCAATACTTCCACAAATGGTGGAAAAGTGTGTTACAGTTGCGTACCGCTGCGGCCTACACGGACCGCAGCTGAGAAACTGATATTTTTTTGCGGCCCCCTGGCGGGTTCTCCGAGCCCGGCAATGGCCCTACGGTTGAGAAGCACTGGTGTAGACGATATGCAATATAAATGATATAAATTTGACCAACAATAGACCTTTCAATACTATCCTCATATTATGTATGAATCCTTTTGATGACATTCTAGCTGCGTCCAGCAAATTTGACAGTAACATGTAACAACCGTAGTGAAGAGTTCTTGCTAGCGGCTAACATCCCTCCACAATGCAAATCACTAATCCTCGCTTATATGGCGGCAAATAAACTTCAATACTTTTCTTAGATGTACCATCATCGCCGGAGGACGAGGACTAGCTAAACATTCTAAACTACAAAATACTAACCGTTAAGCTAGAACTACTGAATAAAAACAGGGATGGGCCGATGTATACAAATACTACTCAGTGGCCTAGTGGTTAGAGTGTCTGCCCTGAGATTGGTAGGTTGTGAGTTCAAACCCCGGCCGAGTCATACCAAAGACTATAAAAATGGGACCCATTGCCTCCCTGTTTGGCACTCAGCATCAAGGGTTGGAATTGGGGGTTAAATCACCAAAATGATTCCCGGGTGTGGCACCGCTGCTGCTCACTGCTCCCCTCACCTCCCAGGGGGTGATCAAGGGTGATGGGTCAAATGCAGAGAATAATTTCGCCACACCTAGTGTGAGTGTGACAATCATTGGTACTTTACTTTATATTGACAGGTATCATTTTGTGGTCAATAATACAGTAATTAGATCAATACTTTTTTTTTTTTTTTTTTAATTTAAATGTTCTCATTTTTTAAATTGTTTATAAAGTCAGGAAATAAGTCCCTGGAGAGGTGAGGACATTAAATTCTAAAACCACTATATTTAAATTTGAGCCAATAGTAGTTGTTGCTTATGTTGAGTTATTTTGCACTGGGTCAAAACGAATGTAAAGTATCCAAAAAAGAAAAGAATAAGGGCTATTACATTTAAACATAAGTGTAGATAGAACATGTTACAACAGAAAATAGCCAGATTATAATAGCGAATAAGCAAGTATGAATGCAATTTACAGTATATCACAATTTCGATTTTAGGCCATATCCCCCATCCTTACTATGTTGCTTTGTTTAAAATAAAGTACACTCATATTGTCAAAAGGTATTAAATTGGGGAGCATGCTACTGTTAAATAAATAACAGTGCAAGTCATAGCTCAATGTTATGTAAATAACCAATTATAGCAAGACACAAGCAGGCTGTCAACCCTTAAAAAAAAAAAAAAGAAGAAAAAAAAAGCAGTGTTTGTATTCCCTTGCTTTGGTGTGAAGTAAACAAGAGAGAAAAACTTTATTAGTCATTTGACACACACACACAATTAAGCAGGCCAGAAAGCTTCCAGCGAGGGAGCATGGAGAAGAAGAGAGGGGGCGGGGGGGAATGGAAGTGAGGGGGCTCAAACCACTCCTCCGAGCTTTCCCTCTCACTTTCATCTCTGCCTCCGTTTCTTTCCCTCCTACTCTTACTCTGCCTTTGTCACTCCATTCTCCCCACATCACTTTGTCCTTTTCTCTTCTTTGTTTATTTATCCCTCCCTTAGATCCATCCCTCTCTATCCTCACCCCATCCGTCTTTTTCTCACTTTTTGAGGGAAGGGGGTTGTCTGTCATCCTCTCTTCATCATCCATTCATCTCTTGTTTTTTTTGTTTTCCCCTCTGCCTTTTCTTCCCAATCACCCTCTGTCTCTCTATCACGCCGCCTCTATTGTGGCATATATGGGAGACTATGTGATCAGAGCTGAGGACATGTCCTTTCTCTCGACACGCATCAACTCTCAGCACGATTACACAAAACCCCTCAGTACAACCCCCCCTTGCTAACAGACAGATACAGTAGCACACAAATTCTACATATTAAAGTGATGGACATGGACTAAACATGTATGCCCCTGGGACATTTTTGCATTAAGGTCATGCAGATATAACCTTGGCTACAGCAGTCTCACACACACGCACACACACACAGTTGGACATGGAGGCAAGAGAGGATTAGTTTCTCACTGTGTTTATCCCCAGGAGTAGCTCTAGGCCAACACATAGCTCTTGATGTTCCGGAGCTAGGAACAGAGCCTGACACACATACACACACACACAAAGTGTTATTGCAGTTGTAGGACACTTGGTGCCATGTCTGACACAGCAGGGGTTGTAGTTTAACGTCCAAACAGTGGAAGGGGAAAGTCATTGTGTTATTGTGGAGGTTTGTGCGTCTATATCGCTGACACCATTTATGTTGTACTTAAGGATGGAAATCGAGAACTGGTTCTTGTTTAGAACCGGTTCCCAATGTATCAATTTTTCCAAACAATTCCCTTAGGCCCCGTTTACACTAAGGTTATCCAGGGTAAATCACACCTAACCTTATCAGTGTCCACACACAACAATGCCACCGTTTAAGACCCCCGCGCCCCTTCGTCCGCAGGCGCAACGCGACCTAGTACGCAAGCTTGTGTGCAAGTTCTTAAATTTAACTTATCTGAACAATATCCAGTGTTGTGATATTTCAATTAACTGGAATCCAGTGTGCTGTGAGGCCCTATTGCAGTGAATCACACCTGAGCCATCATAAATTAATCAAATCTTTATTAGACACATAAACAATATGATAAAGAACATTTAACATTAATCAAACTAGGGTTCTAGATATCTGGTCAGGAAACTTTTCACTCTTTTGCCTTCACCTTCATTGTCCATTCCTTTTTGGTGACTTTATATACTCTGGACCGAGATGTCGAGTCCGCGACATACATGGCGGACAATAACTGATACAGTCTGCTTTGCCAGTCCAAACGCATTCGCCGTTTTCCTCGACAGCCAGGTAATACAAAGCACACGCTATCTTTTTTATCACATCCACGGGGAACTTGCATTCTCGTTGTCTATCCTTCGACAAATGGACAAAGTTTTTCGCTAAGTAGAATCACAGCATTGGAAAGTTCTCTTGCCGTCTGAGAAGTGTTGTATCCATACTTGCCAACCCTCCCGGATTTTCCGGGAGACTCCCGAAATTCAGCGCCTCTCCCGAAAACCCCCCGGGACAAATTTTCCCCCGAAAATCTCCCAAAATTCATGCGGACCTGAGTGACGTGTCGACAGCCTGTTTTCACGTCCGCTTTCCCACAATATAAACAGCGTGCCTGCCCAATCACGTTATAACTGTAGAATGATCGAGAGCGAGTTCTTGGTTCTTATGTGGGTTTATTGTTAGGCAGTTTCATTAACGTCCTCCCAGCGCGGTAACAACACACAACAACAGCAGTCACGTTTTCGTCTACCGTAAAGCAGTTTGTCTGCTGTAAACAGCAATGTTGTGACACTCTTAAACAGGACAATACTGCCATCTACTGTACATGCATATGTGACAATAACATCTAGGGCTTTTAGAGAGTGCAGTGCACAACTGCGCACACAACAAGGAGATGAAGCAGAATGCATCATCATAGAGGGTGTTCAGCATGGTTAGAAAAATAGTGACAGAGAATAGAACAAGGATGGACAATTCAACCCTTAACTTAACAATGAGTAGATGAGTGTTATGTGTGTATATGTGTAAATAAATGAACACTGAAATTCAAGTATTTCTCTTATATATATATATATATATATATATATATATATATATATATATATATATATATATATATATATATATATAAAATAAAATAAATATATAAATATATAGCTAGAATTCACTGAAAGTCAAGTATTTCTTATATATATATATATATATATGAAATACTTGACTTGGTGAATTCTAGCTGTAAATATACTCCTCCCCTCCTAACCACGCCCCCAACCACGCCCCCGCCCCATCCCCGACCATGCCCCCCCACCCCCCACCTCCCGAAATCGGAGGTCTCAAGGTTGGCAAGTATGGTTGTATCCCAAATAGCTGCAATCTTAAGGTTTTCATGTGTGATTTCCACAAGTCTCTGTACATGTAGAGGAATGAGAAACACAGCATGTCTGGATGACTCGCCTTCATATTTCCAGTGGTTAGCTCCGAGCTACGAAACCGCTTTATTATGAAGCTGGCTGTGGCGTGTTCTTTCTGACGTCACTTCCTGCGTGGGCGAGGTCTTTCTGGCGTCACTTCCTCTCCGAACTCACTTTGTAAACGATCAATGAGTCCATACAAAGCTAAGTGCCGGAGATTCAAGAATTACACGGCTGACTTACCCGTGTAAAAACTGTCCGAGGAGGTGGACCTTAAACGCTGGTTTAGTGTGGCTGAATTGGGGTTTAGGCTAAATAATTATTGTTTAAGGGGTTAAACGACTTAGTGTAGACATGGCCTTAAAGTACCAGTAGAGTGGAAAAACAAGTTGACTTGATATGCTTATTTGTAATTCATCATATCCATTAAACCACATCCAATTCTATTTATAATCTGCAAAGTATGTGAAAATATCGTCTAAACATCACAAAATGCCACAAATTCAGTCAGCCATTTTGAATATTCTGCTCTGAATATATTAGGCAATTTTTGTAGATTCAACATCACGGTAGTAACGCTTCTGCACTCTGACCATGTTATAAGACTCAGACTTCCTTTATTGCTCGTTGTAGTGCAGGATAAAAGATCAATAAGGTGCAGCTATAAATAGATTTACAGTACATATAAATATATTGCATCTTTCCATATGCATCCACGTTTACGGATGTATGTTATATTGTCTTTATAAGAACAGTCATACTGAAAATACGCACACATTGGAAAGAGATGTGTTTATTATTCGCAATCCTTATTTAAGACAAGAACACATATGTTTTTTTTAATGGAATCGAAATCGTAAACATTTGAGTCAACAGATGGAAGGTACTGTTTGAGCTCATTATACCCTCTAAAAAACATCGACAAACCGCCAACCATACTTCATTTACATGTCGTGACCTGAAAATAACCAAATATGAGTAATACTGGTATTATACGCGTTAATGCAGACGGTCTATTTTAGCGGCGCATTGATAGCATGATAGCAATGAGCTAATGCTAGCTTATGCTGCTATTGTTGACAAACTACGCCGGCAGCTGCTTCTGCTTCGTCTCAAACTTGCAAACATGTTATTTTAGATTATAATTCATGCATCTGTCACCTGGCAGTAGACAAATGTTCCAACAGGCTGGTCGACTTTGACATCCGAGATGGCAAAAAAGACACAATAAGACGCTCGTTGCGGAAACTTTTTTTTAACCCTTCATGAGGACTGCGATTGAATCTTCATCTAAATGGAATTTTGTGAGCATCCCGTGGGTCAACCTCCCAGCAAGAGTGTAAATTGTACAGTAAGTGTTTGTTTTATTTTGGTTTGTTATGGTTAGTTTGTATGTTTAGCACCTAGCAATGCTGTTGATGCTATAGTAATGTTTCATTAAAGCTGCATCCGTGTAGCACTCGGCTTCTAAAACTTATTGCTCATCCTCCTTGTGTTCGGGCTCAAAAATATAAGGTTTCTAGATCAAAATTTTCCCAAAGTTGTTGGCTCTCATAACGTCTGCTTGATTAGCATTGTTGTTGATGGGGAAGGGATCTCTGGTTCCTAACGCTACGTCACGGATCACGTGACTGGCTTGCGCGTTAACTCTCAAAATTGCTCAGAAATCTCTCTAAGATTGACATTATTTTGATCATATCAATTTATTCGCAAACTTTGGAAAGGTTTTTGGTGTCATAAATCAGATATACATGATGGTAGTGGCAACTTGTTTTTCCACTCTACTGGTACCTTAACGATTCTTGCGGGCGGGATTCGCCCGTTACGTAATGACGTCAGACAGCAACATGGCGCCCGGGCGCTCCAAAGTTTGGCTACATTTTTGCAAGAAAAGACTGCAACAGCGCTATAAGGTTGCTAGTTCATCAAGAGGAGGACATAGGAGCAATATGCGGAAACATTTGAACATACAGCAAGCAATAACTATAAATTAATATTGCGTTTTTTAACTGCACATATATCATCCCAGCAGCAGTCATGCGGCTTAATTACTACAGGTACTAACTTACACCGCTATTATTCGCTATTGTTTGTTAAATGGAAATGAATGGCTTCTCATTTAGATGAGCATGACAAGAGACATAATCTGACTAAGTAATAGCTCCAGTTCACGTCCGCCGCTTTACCTTTCACTGCGACAGGGAAGAATATGCTCCGGCCAGGATAGACGAATGTCACGAGCAGGGAATAAGTTTGGGGTTAAAGGTTTGCACCTATTTTCCTCCGACCAGATTTTCAGTCAGCCAATATATTTTACAGGTGAAACTCAAAATATTTGAATATCGTGAACAAGTCCATTCATGTCAGGAATTCAACTTCAAATGCCAAACTATTATGTGGTATAAAGTCATTAAATGTAAAGTGAGTTATGTCAAGCCTTTAGTATAATTGTGATGATCATGGCTTACATTTTTTGAAAACCTCACATTTTCTGCGATTTTCAATTCAAGGTTTTCATAAGCTGTAAGCCATTATCATCAACATTATATCAAAAGAAGGCTTTAAGTATCTTGAGTTGCATGTTATGAGCCTGTGTCATATATTACTTTCACCTTGTAAATCTAAACAGACCGTTGCACCGTATTTTAAGTATTAGTTTTACCAGTATATTTTCTAGGGAAATGACAAAAATCTCTAAAAGATTTGAAAATGTTACAAAATGTTACATGCTTGTGTAATTTCCAAATATGTTTTGTTAAATTCTACAGAAGAATATTTATTTCTTATATTTATTTTCAAAAGTATTTTTTTTCTATGCTATGTACAGTATGTGCCTCTTAACACCCCACAATGGCTTTGTAAGGTCATGTTACCTCTAAACTAAATGAAACTGATGCTAATCCACCTTTGTTCTCCTTTTTTCAAAATAAAAATCGATAAGAGAACGATATTCCGTACCTCTATTGTCGAGGCGGCCGATTGGAGCTGTGGCCGCAAGGTGGTTGATGCATGTCGTGGCGGTAATCCTAGAACCTGCTGGTGTCCGGTAAGGGATGCCGTCAAGCTGAAGAAAGAGTCCTATCGGGCTCTTTTGGCTCATAGGACTCCGGAGGCAGCGGACAGGTACTGACAGGCCAGGCGGTGTGCGGCTTCAGCGGTTGCGGAGGCAAAAACTCGGACATGGGAGGAGTTCGGTGAAGCCATGGAAAACGACTTCCGGACGGCTTCGAAGCGATTCTGGACCACCATCCGCCGCCTCAGGAAGGGGAAGCAGTGCAATGTCAACACCGCGTATGGTGGGGATGGTGTTCTGCTGACCTCGACTGCGGATGTTGTGGATCAGTGGAGGGAATACTTCGAAGACCTCCTCAATCCTACCAGCACGTCTTCCTATGAGGAAGCAGTGCCCTGGGAATCTGTGGTGGGCTCTCCTATTTCTGGGGCTGAGGTTGCTGAGGTAGTTAAAAAGCTCCTCAATGGCAGGGCCCCGGGGGTAGATGAGATCCGCCCAGAGTTCCTTAAGGCTCTGGATGTTGTGGGGCTGTCTTGGTTGACAAGACTATGCAACATCGCGTGGACATCGGGGGCGGTACCTCTGGATTGGCAGACCGGGGTGGTGGTTCCTCTCTTTAAGGGGAACCGGAGGGTGTGTTCCAACTATCGTGGGATCACAATCCTCAGCCTTCCCGGTAAGGTCTATTCAGGTGTACTAGAGAGGAGGCTATGCCGGATAGTCGAACCTCGGATTCAGGAGGAACAGTGTGGTTTTCGTCCTGGTCGTGGAACTGTGGACCAGCTCTATACTCTCGGCAGGGTCCTTGAGGGTGCATGGGAGTTTGCCCAACCAGTCTACATGTGCTTTGTGGACTTGGAGAAGGCATTCGACCGTGCCAGATGAGGTGGTTCGGGCATCTGGTCAGGATGCCACGCGAACGCCTCCCTAGGGAGGTGTTTAGGGCACGTCCGACGGGTAGGAGGCCACGGGGAAGACCCAGGACACGTTGGGAAGACTATGTCTCCCGGCTGGCCTGGGAACGCCTCGGGATCCCCCGGGAGGAGCTGGACGAAGTGGCTGTGGAGAGGGAAGTCTGGGCTTCCCTACTTAGGCTGCTGCCCCCGCGACCCGACCTCGGATAAGCGGAAGAAGATGGATGGATGGATGGATGGATAAGAGAACCGATAAAGAACCGAATCGTTAAACAATGAAAAGTGGAATCAGAACTGAAAAAATCTTATCAATTCCCATCATTAGTTATAGTGTACGTAGGACATACTGTACTGTAGGTGATGCGCCCAATGGCAAATTACTCTCTATAATTGGTATTTAAAGGTTGCGTATTATGCAACATTGTTATTGATGTTGACAGTTATATGTGTGTATGACCACTTTGCAAATGTTGCTGTTAAAATATGACTGTAATGTTAGCATTGCTGAAGCTCACATAGATATGCTAGTGTTTGTTTGTTTACTCCTCTTCCACTATACCAGTGGTTCTCAAACTTTTTTTTACCAAGTACCACCTCGGAAAACACTTAGCTCTCCAAGTACCACCGCAATGGCCAGTATTAAAATACAGTAGCGTAGTAGGTCTAAATATTTGTTAAAAACAAGGCTAGGTTTTATTTAACAAGTATATTAAATGTTTTTGGCCACTGTAACATTACACACAGTTTGAAGTGTGACACTATGTTTGAATATTCAATGAGGTGATTATTCGGCGTACCCCAGCAAACGCACCCCAGTTTGAGATTCACTGTACTATACTAATGTTTAGAGATGTCCGATAATATCGGCCTGCCGATATTATCGGCCGATAAATGCTTACAAATGTAATATCGGAAATTATCGGAATGTTTTTTTCGTTTTTTATCGGTATCGGTTTTTTTTTGGTTTTTTTAGTAAATCAACATAAAAAACACAAGATACACTTACAATTAGTGCACCAACCCAAAAAACCTCCCTCCAACATTTACACTCATTCACACAAAAGTGTTGTTTCTTTCTGTTATTAATATTCTGGTTCCTACATTATATATCAATATATATCAATACAGTCTGCAAGGGATACATTCCTTAAGCACACATGATTGTGTGTGCTGCTGGTCCATTAATAGTACTAACCTTTAACAGTTAATTTTACTCATTTTCATGAATTACTAGTTTCTATGTAACTGTTTTATATTGTTTTACTTTCTTTTTTATTCAAGAAAATGTTTTTACTTTAATTATCTTATTTTATTTTATTAATTTTTTTAAAAAGGACCTTATCTTCACCATACCTCGGTATTGGTAATTAAGAGTTGGACAATATCGGAATATTGAATATCGGCAAAAAAGCCATTATCGGACATCCCGACTAATGTTACATTGTTTTATGTAATAAATGGGATATCTATTACATTGGGAAAGTGCAGCATTACAGTTTATGCCATCCATCCATCCATCCATCAATCTTCTTCCGCTTATCCAAGGTTGGGTTGCGGGGGCTGTAGCCTAAGCAGAGAAGCCCAGACTTCCCCCACCTTAGCCACTTCGTCCAGCTCCTCCCGGGGGATCGTGAGGCGTTCCCAGGCCAGCTGGGAGATACAGCCGGTCGGACGTGCCTTAAACACCTCCCCATGAAGGCGTTTGGAGGGATCCTGACCAATTGCCCAAACCATCTCAGCTGGCTCCAGACATACATTGGTAAAACAATACATACCACGAGATATGTAACGCCCCTTTTATCATTGTAACTAGGGGAAGTTTAAGCTACAATGTATACAAAAAAGAGAAAAATTTATAGAAAATGTAAACATTTAACCAAATTACTGTAAATAGAAAAATAGCACCACTGTTATTCTTACAGTAAAATTCTGGCAATTGACCTGCCAGTATGTTTAGAGCAAACTCTATTGCAGTTTTTTCACTACTGTAAATGGATAAACCGTATACTACTTTTGTTTTTAAAGTACAATTCTGGCGACTCAACTACCATTTTTTTTTACCAAAAAAATCTACAGTCGTTTTTTATAGTGCATTACTGTAAATATATATGGTATCGTTGATATTTTTACGGTAAAATTCTGGCGACTGAGTTGCCAGTTTTCTACCGTGAAATGTACAGTCGTTATTTTAACACTGAATTACTGTAAATTGAGAAAAAGTGTGACTGTTAAATTTTACTACAAGTGAGCTGCCAGTTTTTTACTGTAAAATCTGCAGCCATTGTTTTTACAGTGCGTTACTGTAAATGGTAAAACTATTTTCACAGTAAAATTATGGCAACTCAGCTGCCATTTATTCACTGTAAAATCTAAATTTTTTTACAGTTGATTACTGTAAACAGAAAAACTGTACCACTGTTATAATTAACAACCTTTATTTTTTACTGTGCATTAATGTAAATTGAAAAATAGAACTACTGTTATTATTGTGGTAACATTTTGACGACTGGGCTGCCAGTTATTTTAACAGTAAAATTTGTGGTCGCTATTAAAGCACATTACTGTAAAAATAAAAACGCTACCACATTTATGTTTATGGTAGAATTCTGGCAACTGAGCTGCGATTTGTTTTACGTGAAATCTATGATAGTTGTTTTGGCAGTATATTACTATAAATGGAAAAACGCTACCACCTTAATTTTATATTTTTTGCCTACTGAGCTGCCAGTTTTTTTTAATCATACAATCTACGGTCGTTGTATTAACAGTTCCATCCATCCATGTTCTACCGCTTGTCCCATTTGGGGTCGCGGGGGTGCTGGAGCCTTTCTCCGTTGCATTCGGGTGGAAGGAGGGGTACACCCTGGACAAGTCGCCACCTCATCCCAGGTATTAACAGTGCAATACTGTAAATGCTGTACCACTTTAACTTTTAAAGTCAAATTCTGGTGACTGAGCAGTTAGCTGTAACATCTATGCTCATTATTTTTACAGTGCCTTACTGTAAAAGGAAAAGTTTGTTACGGTAAAATGTATAGACTTTAGTAGTAGGAACAAAGTGACAAAGTATTACATTGTTGCAGGTGGCATGGCATGGAAACGTAGACACCAAAAAAACCGGAACATGGAGAACATTGTTACATTTTGTAACATTTTCAATTAAATGCAATGTATTATAGCAAAGGTTTTTACGTTGTCAAATAAAATTGTGTTAATGTCGGTTGCTTCTCTTTCTCCCCCTCCATTTTTCTGCAGTATTCCTATTTCTAGTTATCATTACGTATATGTATTGTTGCATTTGAACAATTGTATTGTTGATAATAAAGGTAAAGTATTGGTATTGTTCATTATCGATAGCGCTATTTCTATTGGCCAAATTTGAATCACAGAGTTGGCCTGGTGAGCGACACATGAGTAAACATACTGCAAGTGAAATCATTCAAGAACAGTGTGTTTGCAATGATGGGAAAACACAAACAGTGGTACCGTGGTTTTGGTAAGTATTCCATTCCAAAAAAGACAGACAAGCAATTTTTGCCTTAAGAAAAAAAGAAAATCCAATTATTATATAATGCTACACACTCAACATAAACATTTTAGATGAAATAACATTTAAAATTAGTTCTACTTTTATTAATAACTCTTTTGGGTGAAGACGGCCATGAGCAGGGTTCTAATTTTCCAGTTTCTTCTTCAATGCAAGGGGTGTGAATCTTTGGGCACCTAACAGTCCGATCTGATTCCGATTCCTAGGGTTACGATCGGTTGCAGAATCGATGCTTGATTAAACACGCTTTTCGATTCAAACCAATTCCTGCAATGTAATATTTGGTATAATAGTTATAATGAAACTTTTTCAAACCGGGTTACAGGTTAGAAAAGCTCCTTCTGGTTGGATGGAGAAACATATATATACATATATATGTACGTATCTATACATATACATATATATACATACATATATATATATATACATATATTTACATATCTTTATACATACATATATATATATATATATATATATATATACATATCTATATACATATATACATATATACACATATATCTATATACATATATTCATATACATATCTATATACATATATACACATATATCTATATACATATATTCATATCTATACGCATCTATATATATATCTATATATATATATATATATATATATATATATATATATATATATATATATATATATATATATATATATATATATATCTTAACATCCACTGTATTGATACCAAGTACAGTAGCGTATCTCTTCGATACTACTATAATTACGTCAATATTTTTTGTCATCTCAACATCTTCTTTTGTTTTTTTTAAATGAATATGTTGTTTATAAACTCAGGAAATATGTCCCTGGACACATTAGGACTTTGAATATGACCAATGTATGATCTTGTAACTACTTGGTCCATCCATCCATCCATTTTCTACCACTTGTCCCGTACTTGGTATCGGATTAATTAACAACAGAAGAATAAGTGATTATTATATTTTAACAGAAGTGTGGATAGGACATGTTAAAAGAGAAAGTAACCAGATATTAAGAATAAATGAACAAGTCAACTAATAATTAATTTTCTACCACTTGTCCTTAATAATTTTGACAAAATAATAGAATGGAAAGTGACAATATGTTACTGCATCTGTCAGCAGACTAAATTAGGAGCCTTTGTTTGCTTACTGACTACTATAAGACACATTGTCTTGTATGTTCAATATTTTATTTAAGGACAAACTTGCAATAAGAAACATATGTTTAATGTACCCTAAGATTTCTTGTGAATCGATATAGAATCAGAATGAATAAGAATCACGATTCACAATTTTGTGTGCAACGCTAGTAAATGGTAAATAGATTTTACTTGTATAGGGCTTTTCTACCTTTCAAGGTCCTCAAAGCACTTTGACACTAATACCACATTTACCTATTGATGACGCAGCATCAGGAGCATCTAACTACTTCGACATGGTCACAGGCGAACTGAGGATCGACCCTGCAACCTTCAGGTTGGGATACAACTACTCTACCACGTGAACCTTGCTTGAATTGAATAGTGTTTCTCACCGTTTTTGTCAAAGTGCAACTTTATTTTGCCCCACGGTGGCTTATTTGGGGGTTATTTCTGTGGACACTCAATAACGCTGAATAATACAAACTAGTTTGGTACGGGCAACGACATGAGATTTTTTGGTGGAAAACGGAATTATTTACAAAAACCGAGGTAGCACTGTAATTGCAAACAAAGAAGTACACTATGTAACATCAGATAACCGAAAACATTTAAATGTATTGTACTTGTCAGAATTATATAAAAAGTCTAGAATTACTCATGTGTCCACAATCTCACACATGAAACAGAGTCGTCATAATCAGGGTTACAACCAATATTTCAACACAGGTGGGAGCCATTTTCTTTCCTTTTTTTTTTCTTTCCAGGAAGGAAATCACTCTCTCTATTTAAGAGGTGCAATGAAATGTTCCTGCCTTCTGGCTAGAAGAAGCCCAATAAATGCACCATTTCCCCATCCCAACCGTCTCCATTTTTATCACCCCTTCCTCCTGCTCCTCTTTCTCCTTTCTCATCTCTCTCCTGCTTTTTTGTCCCCTTCACAAACTTGTCAGGTCTCATTAAAGCTGCAACACTGCACATTCACAAGCTGGAGCAGATTGGTGTAATAGTTTGATGGAAAGCCAATTTTGAGTCTTTCTTGTGTTTTTGTGGGTGAGAGAAAACACCAGAAATCATAACTACACATGGGAACGATTGTGTTACTGTACGTAGCACATACTGCAGATGATCCCTGCACTGTAACTGGGATGAAATAAATCCATTGTTTCAATGCAAAACAAGGGAAAACAAAACAAATCCTTGGTTTGCCTCCACACTCACCAGACACTTCATTAAGTACACATGGTTGCACAACCAAATTACATCCAACAAAGGATTGTATTCAAAATATAAGATTACCGGTCTGCTTTTTTAAAATGTTTATATAAACACATACTCATAGGACTCCTGAGGCAGCGGACAGGTACCGACAGGCCAAGCGGTCTGCGACTTCAGCGGTCGCAGAGGCAAAAACTCGGACATGGGAGGAGTTCGGGGAAGCCATGGAAAACGACTTCCGGACGGCTTCGAAGCAATTCTGGACCACCATCTGCCGCCTCAGGAAGGGGAAGCAGTGCAGTGTCAACACCGTGTATGGTGGGGATGGTGCTCTGCTGACCTCGATTGCGGATGTTGTGGATCGGTGGAGAGAATACTTCGAAGACCTCCTCAATCCTACCAGCACGTCTTCCTATGAGGAAGCAGGGCCTGTGGAATCTGAGGTGGGCTCTCCTATTTCTGGGGCTGAGGTTGCCGAGGTAGTTAAAAAGCTCCTCGGTGGCAAGGCCCCGGGGGTGGATGAGAACCGCCCGGAGTTCCTTAAGGCTCTGGATGTTGTGGGGCTGTCTTGGTTGACAAGACTCTGCAACATCGCGTGGACATCGGGGGCGGTACCTCTGGATTGGCAGACCGGGGTGGTGGTTCCTCTCTTTAAGAAGGGGAACCGGAGGGTGTGTTCCAACTATCGTGGGATCACACTCCTCAGCCTTCCCGGTAAAGTCTATTCAGGTGTACTGGAGAGGAGGCTACACCGGATAGTCGAACCTCAGATTCAGGAGGAACAGTGTGGTTTTCGTCCTGGTCGTGGAGCTGTGGACCAGCTCTGTGCTCTCGGCGGGGTCCTTGAGGGTGCATGGGAGTTTGCCCAACCAGTCTACATGTGCTTTGTGGACTTGGAGAAGGCATTCGACCGTGTACCCCGGGAAGTCCTGTGGGGAGTGCTCAGAGAGTATGGGGTAACGGACTGTCTTATTGTGGCAGTTCGCTCCCTGTATAATCAGTGTCAGAGCTTGGTCCGCATTGCCGGCAGTAAGTCGGACACGTTTCCAGTGAGGGTTGGACTCCGCCAAGGCTGCCCTTTGTCACCGATTCTGTTCATAACCTTTATGGACAGAATTTCTAGGCGCAGTCAGGGCGTTGAGGGTATCTGGTTTGGTGGCTGCAGGATTAGGTCTCTGCTATTTGCAGATGATGTGGTCCTGATGGCTTCCTCCGGCCAAGATCTTCAGCTCTCACTGGATCGGTTCGCAGCCGAGTGTGAAGCGACTGGGATGGGAATCAGCACCTCCAAGTCCGAGTCCATGGTTCTCGCCCGGAAAAGGGTGGAGTGCCATCTCCGGGTTGGGGAGGAGATCTTGCCCCAAGTGGAGGAGTTCAAGTACCTCGGAGTCTTGTTCACGAGTAGGGGAGGAGTGGATCGTGAGATCGACAGGCGGATCGGTGCGGCGTCTTCAGTAATGCGGACACTGTATCGATCCGTTGTAGTGAAGAAGGAGCTGAGCCGGAAGGCAAAGCTCTCGATTTACCGGTCGATCTACGTTCCTATCCTCACCTATGGTCATGAGCTTTGGGTCATGACCGAAAGGACAAGATCACGGGTACAAGAGGCCGAAATGAGTTTCCTCCGCCGAGTGGCGGGGCTCTCCCTTAGAGATAGGGTGAGAAGCTCTGTCATTCGGGGGGAGCTCAAAGTAAAGCCGCTGCTCCTCCACATCGAGAGGAGCCAGATGAGGTGGTTCGGGCATCTGGTCAGGATGCCACCCGAACGCCTCCCTAGGAAGGTGTTTCGGGCACGTCCGACCGGTAGGAGGCCACGGGGAAGACCCAGGACACGCTGGGAAGACTATCTCTCCCGGCTGGCCTGGGAACGCCTCGGGATCCCCCGGGAGGAGCTGGACAAAGTGGCTGGGGAGAGGGAAGTCTGGGCTTCCCTGCTTAAGCTGCTGCCCCCGCGACCCGACCTCGGATAAGCGGAAGAAGATGGATGGATGGATGGATGGATACACACATATATATGTGTGTATATATATATATATATATATATATACTGTATATACATATACATATATACATATATACATATATATATATATATATATATATATATATATATATATATATATATATATATATATATATATATATACACATATACATATACATATATATATATATATATATATATATATATATACACATATACATATATATATATATATATATATATATATATATATATATATATATGTATATATATACATATATACATACATACATACATATACATATACACATATACATATATATATACATATATATATATATATATACATATATACATACATACATACATACATACATATACATATATATACATATGCATACATGTATGTATGTATGTATGTATATGCATGTATATATATATATATATATATATATATATATATATATATATATATATATATATATATATATATACACACACACACATACATGCATACATATGTATACACACACACAAACATATATAATATACATATATATGCATACATTATATATATATATATATATACATATATATATATATATATATGCATACATTATACATATGTATGCACACATTATATATATATATATATATATATATATATATATATATATATATGCATACATTATATATATACATATATATACATTATATATATGTATATATATGCATACATTATATATATACATATATATACATTATATATACTGTATACTGTATATATATGCATACATTATATATATATATATATATATATATATATACACGCACACGCGCACACACACACACACACACACACACACACACACACACACACACACACACACACACACACACACACACACACACACACACACACACACACACACACACACCAATTAAGAACCAATTAAATTCGTAAATCGAGGTTTCATTGTATGTTAAATCCGGTACTATAATACATACTGTTCTGAGATAATGTGGACACAATCGGAGGAGAAGATCACCAGGGGCAGAAGAGAAGCCATGCTAACTGCTAAGCTTGCTTGGATGTGAATTAGTAAGACAAGAAAAGAATAGCAGACGTCTAACTAGAATTGTGTTACAGCAGAGACTATAGCTAAGAAGAGAAACATAACAAGTAAATTAATAAGGGAAAAATATCCACACAGTGTGACAACAATGAATCATAACCATAATCAAATCAAGAGGAGCCCTAAGATTCCCTACACTGTAAACATGTTCATTGTCAATTTACAGCAGTTTACTGGCAAAACATTGATTTGTTTTATTTACAGTAACATTTATAGTAATTGACTGTGAAATAGCTTCACAGCAATTTATTGTAACTGCAGAGCTGTTATTGTACAGTTAATTTGAATAAAGTTACAACTATATGCTGCAACTTCACAAATGTTATTTGATTGTAAATGACTCTCTCGTTTTAACAACATACTTTCACCTACTGTACAAAAGTGTGCAATTAGTCCACGGAACCCCTTGAGAGACAATCAGTTTAAATTTATAGTATTTTGTTATGAATTTACAGAAGACTATGATTACAGTGTTTTACTGTCAAATAATTAATGTCAATTATATAAGGGTATCTTCATTTTTATAGTCGCGGTTTTAATGTTACAGTCAGTTTTGAGTTTACTGTAAAAAAAAACAAAAAAACTGTTAAATGCTGTGAAATCTACAGTGAACCTTTCTGTCATCCAACTGCCTTTCAGTTGGATTCAGTGCAATGTGTACCAACTTTTGAACACAAGTGTAGCTACCGTATATAAAGAAAAACACAAGCGATGTTTACTGTAGTACGTAAATATGCAAATTGACTTTAAGAAGCTGCTGCAGTTTAAAACTCTCCTCATGTCTGTTTGGCAGGTGATAAAGTATTAAGGGTAGCACACGACTAAAGGAGTGACCAGGGTAGGTGTTTTGATTTCTGTGTAACAAATGTGAAATGCCGTATGCAACATTAAGATATGCCAATGTACCACTTTTATAATGTTTATTTTTTTTACACCTTGTAGCTCGTATTTTGCACCGGGTTATCTACACGTGTTAATGGCTAGACAGATGTACAATGTCTAAAGATACTTAAGTGACACTGAACCTGCCCTTTATAAACCAACAATAGCTCAAAGTGGCTTTCCAGAGGCATGTGGCGAACTGCCCATTCTCCCCGTCGACGCCACTTGAGCTATGCTCCGGTCTGCTATGAAGCTGTTAAATGGAAAATGTGCACCTATTCCCAGTGGTCTGTCATTATGTGTGTCAAGGGGGCTTTTAGGACAAATATAAAACACATGAAAATAAGAAGAAATGCTTGAGAAAAGAATAAACAGCTCTCATACTGAGAGCTTTTTCCTTATATTTTGTACCTCAAGTTCAGCGTAATAGTTTAAAGTAAACACAGCAAAAACAATCGCACACATAGGGCCTGATTTACTAAGACCTAAATACTGCGCGCTAAACAGCGGTCGCAGAGGCAAAAACTCGGACATGGGAGGAGTTCGGGGAAGCCATGGAAAACGACTTCCGGACGGCTTCGAAGCAATTCTGGACCACCATCTGCCGCCTCAGGAAGGGGAAGCAGTGCAGTGTCAACACCGTGTATGGTGGGGATGGTGCTCTGCTGACCTCGATTGCGGATGTTGTGGATCGGTGGAGAGAATACTTCGAAGACCTCCTCAATCCTACCAGCACGTCTTCCTATGAGGAAGCAGGGCCTGTGGAATCTGAGGTGGGCTCTCCTATTTCTGGGGCTGAGGTTGCCGAGGTAGTTAAAAAGCTCCTCGGTGGCAAGGCCCCGGGGGTGGATGAGAACCGCCCGGAGTTCCTTAAGGCTCTGGATGTTGTGGGGCTGTCTTGGTTGACAAGACTCTGCAACATCGCGTGGACATCGGGGGCGGTACCTCTGGATTGGCAGACCGGGGTGGTGGTTCCTCTCTTTAAGAAGGGGAACCGGAGGGTGTGTTCCAACTATCGTGGGATCACACTCCTCAGCCTTCCCGGTAAAGTCTATTCAGGTGTACTGGAGAGGAGGCTACACCGGATAGTCGAACCTCAGATTCAGGAGGAACAGTGTGGTTTTCGTCCTGGTCGTGGAGCTGTGGACCAGCTCTGTGCTCTCGGCGGGGTCCTTGAGGGTGCATGGGAGTTTGCCCAACCAGTCTACATGTGCTTTGTGGACTTGGAGAAGGCATTCGACCGTGTACCCCGGGAAGTCCTGTGGGGAGTGCTCAGAGAGTATGGGGTAACGGACTGTCTTATTGTGGCAGTTCGCTCCCTGTATAATCAGTGTCAGAGCTTGGTCCGCATTGCCGGCAGTAAGTCGGACACGTTTCCAGTGAGGGTTGGACTCCGCCAAGGCTGCCCTTTGTCACCGATTCTGTTCATAACCTTTATGGACAGAATTTCTAGGCGCAGTCAGGGCGTTGAGGGTATCTGGTTTGGTGGCTGCAGGATTAGGTCTCTGCTATTTGCAGATGATGTGGTCCTGATGGCTTCCTCCGGCCAAGATCTTCAGCTCTCACTGGATCGGTTCGCAGCCGAGTGTGAAGCGACTGGGATGGGAATCAGCACCTCCAAGTCCGAGTCCATGGTTCTCGCCCGGAAAAGGGTGGAGTGCCATCTCCGGGTTGGGGAGGAGATCTTGCCCCAAGTGGAGGAGTTCAAGTACCTCGGAGTCTTGTTCACGAGTAGGGGAGGAGTGGATCGTGAGATCGACAGGCGGATCGGTGCGGCGTCTTCAGTAATGCGGACACTGTATCGATCCGTTGTAGTGAAGAAGGAGCTGAGCCGGAAGGCAAAGCTCTCGATTTACCGGTCGATCTACGTTCCTATCCTCACCTATGGTCATGAGCTTTGGGTCATGACCGAAAGGACAAGATCACGGGTACAAGAGGCCGAAATGAGTTTCCTCCGCCGAGTGGCGGGGCTCTCCCTTAGAGATAGGGTGAGAAGCTCTGTCATTCGGGGGGAGCTCAAAGTAAAGCCGCTGCTCCTCCACATCGAGAGGAGCCAGATGAGGTGGTTCGGGCATCTGGTCAGGATGCCACCCGAACGCCTCCCTAGGAAGGTGTTTCGGGCACGTCTGACCGGTAGGAGGCCACGGGGAAGACCCAGGACACGCTGGGAAGACTATCTCTCCCGGCTGGCCTGGGAACGCCTCGGGATCCCCCGGGAGGAGCTGGACAAAGTGGCTGGGGAGAGGGAAGTCTGGGCTTCCCTGCTTAAGCTGCTGCCCCCGCGACCCGACCTCGGATAAGCGGAAGAAGATGGATGGATGGATGGATGGATACACACATATATATGTGTGTATATATATATATATATATATATATACTGTATATACATATACATATATACATATATACATATATATATATATATATATATATATATATATATATATATATACACATATACATATACATATATATATATATATATATATATATATATATACACATATACATATATATATATATATATATATATATATATATATATGTATATATATACATATATACATACATACATACATATACATATACACATATACATATATATATACATATATATATATATATATACATATATACATACATACATACATACATACATATACATATATATACATATGCATACATGTATGTATGTATGTATGTATATGCATGTATATATATATATATATATATATATATATATATATATATATATATATATATATACATACACACACACACATACATGCATACATATGTATACACACACACAAACATATATAATATACATATATATGCATACATTATATATATATATATATATATACATATATATATATATATATATGCATACATTATACATATGTATGCACACATTATATATATATATATATATATATATATATATATATATATATATGCATACATTATATATATACATATATATACATTATATATATGTATATATATGCATACATTATATATATACATATATATACATTATATATACTGTATACTGTATATATATGCATACATTATATATATATATATATATATATATATATACACGCACACGCGCACACACACACACACACACACACACACACACACACACACACACACACACACACACACACACACACACACACACACACACACACACACACACACACACACACACACACACACACACACACACACACACCAATTAAGAACCAATTAAATTCGTAAATCGAGGTTTCATTGTATGTTAAATCCGGTACTATAATACATACTGTTCTGAGATAATGTGGACACAATCGGAGGAGAAGATCACCAGGGGCAGAAGAGAAGCCATGCTAACTGCTAAGCTTGCTTGGATGTGAATTAGTAAGACAAGAAAAGAATAGCAGACGTCTAACTAGAATTGTGTTACAGCAGAGACTATAGCTAAGAAGAGAAACATAACAAGTAAATTAATAAGGGAAAAATATCCACACAGTGTGACAACAATGAATCATAACCATAATCAAATCAAGAGGAGCCCTAAGATTCCCTACACTGTAAACATGTTCATTGTCAATTTACAGCAGTTTACTGGCAAAACATTGATTTGTTTTATTTACAGTAACATTTATAGTAATTGACTGTGAAATAGCTTCACAGCAATTTATTGTAACTGCAGAGCTGTTATTGTACAGTTAATTTGAATAAAGTTACAACTATATGCTGCAACTTCACAAATGTTATTTGATTGTAAATGACTCTCTCGTTTTAACAACATACTTTCACCTACTGTACAAAAGTGTGCAATTAGTCCACGGAACCCCTTGAGAGACAATCAGTTTAAATTTATAGTATTTTGTTATGAATTTACAGAAGACTATGATTACAGTGTTTTACTGTCAAATAATTAATGTCAATTATATAAGGGTATCTTCATTTTTATAGTCGCGGTTTTAATGTTACAGTCAGTTTTGAGTTTACTGTAAAAAAAAAACAAAAAACTGTTAAATGCTGTGAAATCTACAGTGAACCTTTCTGTCATCCAACTGCCTTTCAGTTGGATTCAGTGCAATGTGTACCAACTTTTGAACACAAGTGTAGCTACCGTATATAAAGAAAAACACAAGCGATGTTTACTGTAGTACGTAAATATGCAAATTGACTTTAAGAAGCTGCTGCAGTTTAAAACTCTCCTCATGTCTGTTTGGCAGGTGATAAAGTATTAAGGGTAGCACACGACTAAAGGAGTGACCAGGGTAGGTGTTTTGATTTCTGTGTAACAAATGTGAAATGCCGTATGCAACATTAAGATATGCCAATGTACCACTTTTATAATGTTTATTTTTTTTACACCTTGTAGCTCGTATTTTGCACCGGGTTATCTACACGTGTTAATGGCTAGACAGATGTACAATGTCTAAAGATACTTAAGTGACACTGAACCTGCCCTTTATAAACCAACAATAGCTCAAAGTGGCTTTCCAGAGGCATGTGGCGAACTGCCCATTCTCCCCGTCGACGCCACTTGAGCTATGCTCCGGTCTGCTATGAAGCTGTTAAATGGAAAATGTGCACCTATTCCCAGTGGTCTGTCATTATGTGTGTCAAGGGGGCTTTTAGGACAAATATAAAACACATGAAAATAAGAAGAAATGCTTGAGAAAAGAATAAACAGCTCTCATACTGAGAGCTTTTTCCTTATATTTTGTACCTCAAGTTCAGCGTAATAGTTTAAAGTAAACACAGCAAAAACAATCGCACACATAGGGCCTGATTTACTAAGACCTAAATACTGCGCGCTAAACAGCGTCTGCAATCTATAGAGTAGCGTGTACTAATAGTGGGCGTGTTGCGTGTGATCTACTAAGACTGCGTGTGCAATTGAAAAGTGGTGCAGATCACTTTATTTAAATGAGGATTTTGCGTGTACTATAGGCAGTGGTTTCTAACCACCGGTCTGGGGACCGGTACCGGTCCGTGACGCATTTGCTACCAGGCCACAGGGAAATATTAAATAATTTAGAAATGACTGCTTTTTCTCCGATTTAACTTTGGCCTGTCCCACGACACACACCAATAAGCTTGTATATAGATGTACAATAAATCTCCTGATAGGAAGTTGCTATTTGTTATATTTGTTATAAATTTGTGACATGATATAATGCACATCAATGAACATATAAAATGTAAATGTGACAGATTGTAGCCAAAGGCTGATTTCCATATGCATTTCATTGCAAAGAAGCAAGCCCAGGGCTCCCACTAAGTCAACATTATAGTGAGTTGTATTTTTCATGCACTTATTTTTGCTGTATTTATCTGACAAGTGGAAAGCCGGTCACTGAAAATAATGCTTACATTAAACCAGTCTGTGGTGCAAAAAACGTTGGGGACCACTGCTATACGGGACATCAATACAGAGACACTGTAATCTACTGCACTTTAATTTCATCATGCTCCTACCTGTGGCGTTTTGCTATGCTTTCAAACAAGCAAAGTGGGACCGCTTTTTATTGGCATTTTAGAAGCAGTCGTGCATCTACATCAGGGGTGCTCACACTTTTTCTGCAGGCGAGCTACTTTTCAATTGATCAAGTCGTGGGGATCTACCTCATTCATATATATAATTTATATTTACTTATTTATGAAATATATGTTTTTGTTAACAAGTTAAAGGTGTTTAATGATAATGCAAGCATGTTTAACACATAGTTAATATTATTAAAAAATTAAAGGTGTTTAATGATAATACAAGTATGTTTAATACATATAGTTATAATTGTTAACAAGTTAAAGGTGTTTAAAGATAATGCAAGCATGTTTAACACATATAGTTAATATTGTTAACAAGTTAAAGGTGTTTAATGATAATACAAGCATGTTTAACACATACAGTTAATATTGTTAATACATTAAAGGTGTTTAATGATAATACAAGAATGTTTAACACATATAGTTAATATTGTTAACAACATAAAGGTGTTTAAAAATAATACAAGCATGTTTAACACATATAGTTAATATTGTTAATAAGTTAAAGGTGTTTAAAGATAATACAAGCATGTTTAACACATATAGTTAATATTGTTAACAACTTAAAGGTGGTTAAAGATAATACAAGCATGTTTAACACATATAGTTAATATTGTTAATAAGTTAAAGGTGTTTAAAGATAATACAAGCATGTTTAACACATAGTTAATATTGTTAATAAGTTAAAGGTGTTTAAAGATAATACAAGCATGTTTAACACATATAGATTCCTTTATTTCATGAAGACAAGAATATAAGTTGGTGTATTAACTGATTCTGATGACTTGCATTGATTGGAATCAGACAGTGGTGCTGATAACGTCCGCATTTTCGAATGGAGGAGAAAAAAAGTCCTCCTTTCTGTCCAATACCACATGAAAGTGGTTGGTTTTTGGCATCTTATTTGTCCAGCTTCCATACTCCTTTGTATACACTTTACAAGAAATACATTGTCGGCAAACTCCGTAGCTTGCTAGCTTGTGCACGCCAGCTTTCTGACTCTTATTTTGTTAGCGCAACTGTGCAACTGTGCAGTCGGTCTTTGGAGTTTTGACGACAGGTACGGCGCCAGAGTCTGTTGAAATAAAGTGTTTCTCGCCTTCCAGTCGGTAATTTTAATGAGCTGGCAGCAGCCAGCGTCATCTCAGAAGACCCTCGGGTGCCGTGAATGTCAATCAAGTGACAAAAGTGACGTCATAGTGAAGATTTATGATCGCTCATTTTTAGGACTATTTTTTTAATGCCTGGCTGGTGATCGACTGATACTGACTCCGCGATCGATCAGTAGCTCGCGATCGACGTAATGAGCACCCCTGATCTACACTGACACCACTTTTTTGTTCTTATTACTGAAGGTGCATGCGAAGAAGGCTGCACTTACTGGACTCAAGACACAGAGCATGCATGCATTACTTCAATAGGTTTTTGTTATCTTATATAATTTATATTTGTAATAGAATATATATTAGTAATATATATTCTATGTGAATGTTGTTGAAAATATATTAAATGACAACCGAATTTGTTTTAATCAGCCCGTTAAGTCATCTAGCAGCTATTCAATTTTTAAAACATGTTGCTGAATAAACAATGCGTCTAATATGTTTTATGTCTGACCGTCCAAATATGTAAAGTTAAAGTACCACTGATAGTCACACACACACTAGGTGTGGTGATATTAATCTCTGCATTTGACCCATACCCTTGTTCCACCCCCTGAGAGGTGAGGGGAGCAGTGAGCAGCAGCGGTGGCCGTGCTCGGGAATCATTTTGGTGATTTAACCTGCAATTCCAACCCTTGATGCTGACTGCCAAGCAGGGAGGTAATGGGTCCCAGTCTTTGGTATGACTCGGCCGGGGTTTGAACTCACGACCTACCGATCCCTGGGCGTATACTCTAACCACAAGGCCACTGAGAAGGTTTGAAACGTACACTAGGATGTAGGATTCTCTGTCCGTCGTGTTTTTGCAGCGCAACCACTCCTCTGTCAGTTAGCACGTCCTTCTGACATGTGCTAAAGACAACACAAAGTAGTGTTCTCACGACGGTCATGAGTGTTGATAAATCACATTGCATGTGCTGTATAACATATTTGCATTTTCTCCTCCAAGTAAAGTGGGCGTTGTGATGATCAGCATAATTTTGCTTATTAATTAAGACAGACGCAAAATGGATTGCACGCCTTATTCTGCTCACTTAACAGACTTAACAGATTGTTCTACAAACCCCGTTTCCATTTGAGTTGGGAAATTGTGTTAGATGTAAATATAAACGGAATACAATGATTTGCAAATCATTTTCAACCCATATTTAATTGAATGCACTACAAAGACAAGATATTTGATGTTCAAACTCATAAACTTTCTTTTTTTTTTGCAAATAATAATTAACTTAGAATTTCATGACTGCAACACGTGCCAAAGTAGTTGGGAAAGGGCATGTTCACCACTGTGTTACATGGCCTTTCCTTTTAACAACACTCAGTAAACGTTTGGGAACTGAGGAGACACATTTTTTAAGCTTCTCAGGTGGAATTCTTTCCCATTCTTGCTTGATTTACAGCTTAAGTTGTTCAACAGTCCAGGGGTCTCCGTTGTGGTATTTTAGGTTTCATAATGCACCACACATTTTCAATGGGAGACAGGTCTGGACTACAGGCAGGCCAGTCTAGTACCCGCACTCATTTACTATGAAGCTACGTTGATGTAACACGTGGCTTGGCATTGTCTTGTTGAAATAAGCAGGGGCGTCCATGGTAACGTTGCTTGGATTGCAACATATGTTGTTCCAAAATTTGTATGGACCTTTCAGCATTAATGGCACCTTCACAGATGTGTGAGTTACCCATGTCTTGGGCCATACCATCACCGATGCTGGCTTTTCAACTTTGCGCCTATAACAATCCGGATGGTTCTTTTCCTCTTTGGTCCGGAGGACACGACGTCCACAGTTTCCAAAAACAATTTGAAATGTTGACTCGTCAGACCACAGAACACTTTTCCACTTTGTATCAGTCCATCTTAGATGAGCTCAGGCCCAGCGAAGCCGATGGCGTTTCTGGGTGTTGTTGATAAACGGTTTTCGCCTTGCATAGGAGAGTTTTAACTTGCACTTACAGATGTAGCGACCAACTGTAGTTACTGACAGTGGGTTTCTGAAGTGTTCCTGAGCCCATGTGGTGATATCCTTTACACACTGATGTCGCTTGTTGATGCAGTACAGCCTGAGGGATCGAAGGTCACGGGCTTAGCTGCTTACGTGCAGTGATTTCTCCAGATTCTCTGAACCCTTTGATGATATTACGGAAATCCCTAAATTCCTTGCAATAGCTGGTTGAGAAAGTTTTTTCTTAAACTGTTCAACAATTTGCTCACGCATGTGTTGACAAAGTGTTGACCCTCGCCCCATCCTTGTTTGTGAATGACTGAGCATTTCATGGAATCTACTTTTATACCCAATCATGGCACCCACCTGTTCCCAATTTGCCTGTTCACCTGTGGGATGTTCCAAATAAGTGTTTGATGAGCATTCCTCAACTGAATCAGTATTTATTGCCACCTTTCCCAACTTCTTTGTCACGTGTTGCTGGCATCAAATTCTAAAGTTAATGATTATTTGCGAAAAAAATAAATGTTTATGAGTTTGAACATCAAATATGTTGTCTTTGTAGTATATTCAACTGAATATGGGTTGAAAATGATTTGCAAATCGTTGTATTCCGTTTATATTTACATCTAACACAATTTCCCAACTCATATGGAAACGGGGTTTGTACTAAACAGACGTTAGGTAAAACAGCTTTGCTTGTGCTATCAAGTTTGTACGTGTTTTAGAACACGCAAATATGGGACAGCCTTAAGTGGAACTCCTTTTGTTGTTTGCTAACTTGTCTAAACTTCAAGTTTTTTTTCCCACAATGCCTCTATGTTGAATTGTGAGTGACAAGAAGAAAAGCTCGACTCAGGTAGTTTGGTGTTACTTGTTGGTTTACGTAGAAATAGAAGATGCCCGGTCTTTTTCAGACATTTTTCTCGGGGGAAAACTTACATAATGGGGATTTAGCTCTTCAGATTGCGCTGGTGTACCTAATAAAAAGGCTGTTAAGTGTCATAAAATAATGCAAGATAACCCTTCTAAAGCTCATAATTGGAAAATGAAAAAGCAGTAAACGTGATAATGGTTTGCTACCCCCTGTTTATGTGGCTAGTCTAATTACATCTGTTTACATCATTTCTAGGATTAAAATTGATTGATAAATGATTGATTTCCACGCGTAGGCGCTACGAAACAACAAAAGGAATGGAAGCAGCAGGAGAATCATGAGCGCGCTGCTTGAATCCGGTGAATGTCTGGTTTGTAACGTCGGCAACAAAAATGACTGCTAGTTTGGCTGCTGAAGAAAAAAATAACCTACATATAGGGTTGAACAGTATGTTGAAATAACTAGTAAGTGTCTCGAAAAGAGAGTGAGGATTTACATGCTAATACACACCGCTCGCACTCTCTATGAGACAGGAAGAAAAAGAAGAGTAAAGCCAGACCAATGTCACAACAAAGGAAAGTGTGTGCTTGTGAGGAAAAAAAAAAAAGGGACCACGCAGGATTAATCTTTTGAAATAGGCCACGTTAACCTGTGGTGCTCATGGGTCTTGGTCTGGTTTAATCCTTGAGCAAACAATGCCCACAGAGATACACGACAATAATGTGTGTGAATATGAGTTATAGAGAAGGGATCACGTTGGAAGAATGACTGCCCCACTAAAGACTGAAAATAGCACGATAAATACTATTTGTATATTCTGGTTTACACGTAATATTATCAGGTGTATTAATTGGCTGCAGGCGAAAACTTTTAATAACTGTTTTGGCAATATTTTAACTAGTGCTGTCTAAGGGAATTCATATGTCCCCATTCACTGCCGTTTACCTGACACATGAAACGGGACAAATTTATGGCTTGTACTATCCACTTTAGACTGCCTTCGACTTCGTCTCCACCCCGTCAGCCGTCACTAATCTCATCTGTTTATGTTGTTAACTTCTGTTAGCGACTTAGCACAGAAGCTAACGATAGCTCTTCTCTGCTACTCGCTCCGTGTGTCAAATGTTTAGCTACAACTTGGTTTAAAAGTGCCTCTCCCCATAGCCCGTGTGGACTAAGCTACTGTAGTGTCGCGGCTAGGTGGCTGAAGAGTAGTTTTAAACTTACCAGCCAGTGAGTGTGACGAAGCTGGATCTATCACAAGTGTGAGGCTATAAACCTAAAGTAATGAACAAAATTAACGAAAATTGGTTTGACATAGTAACTAATAGCTGACTAATTATTTTAGAAGAATAAACAACATATTACATTACGAGGGATGGAGTGGCGCTGTTGGGAGAGTGGCCGTGCCAGCAACCTGAGGGTTCTTGGTTCGATCCCCAGCTTCTACCAACTTAGTCACGTTTGATTGATTGATTGAGACTTTTATTAGTAGATTGCACAGTGAAGTACATATTCCGTACAATTGACCACTAAATGGTAACACCCGAAAAAGTTTTTCAACTTGTTTAAGTCGGGGTCCACTTAAATTGATTCATGATACAGATATATACTATCATATATACTATCATCATAATACAGTCATCACACAAGATAATCATCAGGGTGTATACATTGAATTATTTACATTATTTACAATTCGGGGTGGGGGTGGGGGGGGGGGTTAGGTTTGGTTGTTATCATCAGTCATCAACAATTGAGAACAGAGAAATGGATATTGAAACAGTGTAGGTCTGACTTGGTAGGATATGTACAGCAAGTAGTGGACATAGAGAGAGAGAGAGAGAGATCAGAAGGCATAAGAAAAATATCTGCATTTGATTGTTTACATTTGATTATTAACAACAATCCGGGGAGGGTGTTAGTTTAGGGTTGAAGTTGCCTGGAGGTGTACTTTTATTGCGGTTTTGAAGGAGGATAGAGATGCCCTTTCTTTTATACCTGTTGGGAGCGCATTCCACATTGATGTGGCATAGAAAGAGAATGAGTTAAGACCTTTGTTAGATCGGAATCTGGGTTTAACGTGGTTAGTAGAGCTCCCCCTGGTGTTGTGGTTATGGCGGTCAAGTAGTTTGACATGTACTTCGGTGTAGCTGATTTTATAGACTAGGCTCAGTGCAAGTTGTTTTACTCTGTCCTCCACCCTGAGCCAGCCCACTTTGGAGAAGTGGGTAGGAGTGAGGTGGGATCTGGGGTGGAGGACTAGAAGTAATCTGACTAGCTTGTTCTGGGATGTTGGAGTCTAGATTTGAGGGTATTGGAGGTGCTAGGGTACCAGGAGGTGCATGCGTAATCGAAAAAGGGTTGAACGAGAGTTCCCGCCAGAATCTTCATGGTGCTTTTGTTGACCAGAGAGGAGATTCCATAGAGAAATCTCGTTCGTTGGTTGACCTTTTTGATTACCTTTGTTGCCATTTTATCACAGGAAAGATTAGCCTCTAGAATAGAACCTAGGTAGGTGACCTCATCCCTCCTTTTATAGTGAAGTCATTGACTCCTTTGTATCCTTGAGCAAGACACGTCACCCTTGCTCCTGATGGGTCGTGGTTAGGGCCTTGCATGGCAGCTCCCGCCATCAGTGTGTGAATGTGGAAATAGTGTCAAAGCGCTTTGAATACCTTGAAGGTAGAAAAGCGCTATACAAGTATAACCCATTTACCATTTACATTTACTACTTGCAACAAAAATAATCTGAGTGCTCTCAACGCTGGTTATCTAGCCATAAAACACATAGGCAACCTTAAGCACTTTGCATGTTTTTTAAGATTGGTCCATATCGCCCAGCCCTACTACATATAAGCTCGCAAGTGCATATCTCATTTGCGATCTTCTTCACTTCAAAAAGGCTAGAAGAAAAACAGTGGATATTTTTTGAGCTATTCAGATCGGCCCCACTGGTGTTGGCTTCGGCACGGGTATGGTGGCGGCACATGCCGAAGTACACTCCCACTTTATGACGGGGTCTTGGGTACTCAATTTGCCTTCTTCTTAAGGAGGGACGAGGAAGGTTCAAAGGTTAAGTGTCTGATCATTCGACTGAATCGAAGTGTCGAATAGTCGACTATTCTAAGAGACGCCTAATCAATTGTGTTTCATTTTGCATAAGCAAAAATAAAGTTGGACATATATAAGCACTTCCCGTGTACAAACATTTTTAACATTATGTTTATGTTAACAAAAAACTTCTTCCTGCATTGTGTGTTTAATACTTGGTGTGTTGGCAGATCTGTGTTTTGGGTTTTCAGGTTGTCACTAACAGAACAACTGCGCATTTACCGGTACGTATACGCAAACTTCCCGCAGTCATTCCGCGCTCCAGATCGGAGAATTGGGTTACATTTTTTATCAGATTTTCCTCTTTACTGACTTATATATGTTGCTACAATGTTGGATACTCACGTTAAACAATGCCACATCATAAAATCGTAAGGTTCATGCATTTGGGCGTGAGCTTGCACATAGCCTCGGATCGCTGTGTTTTGCAGTGTTTTTTTCAAACAGTGTGACATCACAGTGTGGTGGAAGTACTTATTTACACATTTCTAGTATCTGCTCTCATTCAGCCTCCTCCCCCTCTGCTTCAACTATCTGCTGCTTGGATCCTCCGGAGCTATTCCTTCTCGATTTGTGCTCTCCCGCCTGCTCTGATGTCTATAAAATAAATACGATATTTTATATGGGACTGTTTTGTCAAGATGGGGCTCTATGAAATCTGATTAGAAGCTGAACTCCGATAGGAAAAGACGACGATATGCAATTTTCCAACATAGTTTGAGGGACCAAAAGATAAGGTATTCCTTTGATCGAATCACGTCATGAGCACAATATTACCGAAGTGTGACATGCAGTGACATAAATGCTGGTAAAAGCAGCTTGTTTATGCAGCTCTGTATAGATCTGAGAGTGTGCAGGTTTACCTAATGTTATGACCAGTGACTCTATATAATGTTTATAAAGTTTATTTTCGACCGTATCTGAAAAAAAAAAAACACCACTAATGTTTGTCTTTAAGATGCATATTTAACATTTACAAGTACTCCGTCTTCCTACCACCTCCAAAGACATGCACCTGGAGATAGGTTGATTGGCAACATTAAATTGGCCCGAGTGTGTGCTGGCCCTGCGATGAGGTGGCAACTTGTCCAGGGTGTGCCCCGCCTTCCACCCGTGTGCAGCTGGGATAGGCTCTCGCCACCTCCGTGACAAGCTGTCAAAAATGGATGGATGGATGGATGGATGGGTAGTAAAATTGTTTGTATCTGACACGTTTTGGCTACTTTGTCTCTGCAGCCTTCATCAGAGGTGTCACATGGTGTTGTTGTGACTTTGTCTGTGATGAGTTACATGGATTGTAACATCCCACCTGAGGTAGTGGGTCGGAGAGCGGGATGGGCCGCCCTTTGCTGTCTGATGGTTTGTCGGACAGCCGGAGTTTGGCCCTGCAGGACTGTGTCCCAGGTGTGGGAAAGTTGGTAGGCGCCTTCATCCTGGTTTAGTGTCTTTGGGGCACGCTTCCTGATTTTAACCGCCTCTGATCCCCTGGGGGCGGTGGCAGACAGCAAAAGGTGGACCGTCCTCCCTCCGGGCTAAAACCAGCTTACGGCTAATGACATAGCATTCCGCTAGAAAGAGAGTTCCTCAGTGTTTACTTTTACAATAATGATGTCGCTCCAGCTTTGTGATTATACATGTTACGGAACGTAAATACAGTATTGCTGGCGGTTTTTGGATATATTTTTAAAGTGATTTAGAGGCAGAATGGGTTTCTCCCATTAGCTGCATTGCTAGCCACCTAGGATGGGCTAAATATTACTAATTAGAATGCAAAAAAAAAAAACATGTGTTCTTGTCTCTCATAAGGATTGTGAACAATAGGCAAAATGCAAGGCCCTAACCATGACCCATCAGGAGCAAGGGTGAAGTATCTTGCTCAAGGACACAACGGACGTGATTAGGATGGCGGAAGCCAGGGATCGAACCAGGAACCCTCAGATTCCTGACACGGCTGCTCTGCCACCGGTGCCACAAAGTCCAAAATCATTCATCACAAATGCCTCAAACCACAACGACATCCTCGGCTCAGATCCCACATCAGGGCCACAAAAAGCTCAACCCAATGGTAACAATGAGAAACCTTGGAAGGGACCGCAGATGCAGGTGCTTAATTGTATGCAAATTTATTTTTCATCAGCTTTTATGAGTCCCTTCTTTTGAGGTTTATTTGATTGGTATTTATTTTTGTAATTAGCCTGACCTAAGCCTTGATAATCATCTTTGTGATTAACACCTGCCGTTATATCATTTGTCAAGGTTTATCGTGTTAAACTGTAAGTAGGTTAGATATAATTGATTATATTGAATACGATTAATAAGATTATAAATCCAGTGGTAATATTTAGGTGGGACGCTCTGTCGCGGAAAAGTTGCGCCCCAAGGTCAAAAAGGTTAAGAACCCCTGACCGAGACGACAATAAAGTGTTTTATATGTAAATTAAAATCATCATATGTGCTCTTGAATAATGATGATGGATTTACTCATATTAACTCAATAATTTTAACAGACCTTATTTTAACATTTTTATTTGCATATAACAGGTGGTGATCACTGTACGTACAATATCACTAAATAAAGAACAAATTAAGTAAAATTACAGAGGTTTTTTTCACCTTTTTTTTGCTTAATTGAATCTTATGTCGCAGCCCGTCTTCATTGCTCAGTTAAAGGGAACAATATATGCAAAATCAACTTCTCCTACCTGGTACCTGCTGTTGTGTATTTGGGATATGTATAAACTTGAATTCAAACGGTGGAGGCATTGCAGAGATACAGTATTTATATTTGTAAAACAATCTTGACTTCCTTCCTCCTTCCACCAAGCGACCCGTATGGAATTTGCTCCTTTTGTGACATGGGGCTGCTAGACTTTTGACAAGAAAAATAAAGTTTGATCATATTAGGCTTATACTGGCTCACCTGCACTGGCTTCCTGTGCACTTAAGATGTGACTTTAGGGTTTTACTACTTACGTATAAAATACTAAACGGTCTAGCTACATCCTATCTTGCTGATTATATTGTACCATATGTCCCGGCAAGAAATCTGCGTCCTAAGAACTCCGACTTATTAGTGATTTCCAGAGCCCCAAAAAAGTCTCGGGCTATAGAGCGTTTTCTATTCGGGCTCCAGTACTCCGGAATGCCCTAACTGTAACAGTTAGAGATGCTACCTCAGTAGAAGCATTTAAGTCCCATCTTAAAACTCATTTGCAAACTCTGGCCTTTAAATAGACCCCCCTTTTAGACCAGTTCATCTGCCTCCTCTTTTCTGCTTTGCCCTCCTCTCCTGCGTGGAGAGGTTACCAGGAGACCACAGATGAAGCGCTAGCTGTTCAAAGACAGGACCCAGGGTGGACCACTCATCTGTGCATCAGTGGATGACGACTCTGTGCTGCTGACTTGTCTCCACTCAAGATGATCCCCTGCTGACCCCACTATGGAAGGGACTCACATACTATTAACTAGATCCACTCGACATCCATTGCACCGGTCGCCCAGGGGAAGGGGGTTCCCCACATCTTGGCCCCGTCCAAGGTTTGTCATTGTTTCCCATTGGGTTGAGTTTTTTCTTGCACTGATGTGGGATCTGGGGCCGTATTTATCAAGCGTCTTACTCACACTTTCAGCGAAGTGTAGGACTGAATCTTAAGTGTCACACTCAGAGCTGAATTACGACATTACTATGTGCCGTAAACGGAATTTTAGGTGACGTCATTTCTGTGTCCATAGAAATGACCAATCAAGGAAGGGAATCCCTTGTCTAAGAATAAAGAAATATCTTAGAAATATTTAATATTCAGCAAACAGTGGCTTAAACAATGAAACTTTTACAGTTCTGAACGTAATACTGCAAAAATCTATCATGACCAAAAGGGATGACTTCAGAATGTATTACACTTACTCATAGCAGACTAATAACATGAGGCCACCATTGCCAAGAACCCGCAATATGACATAATTAATGACTTACTAGTCACAGCTCTTATCAGTTCAGTGTGTGCCATCCCTCATTTCCCAATTTGCAGTCATCCCAATTTGACAGTGTTGAAGTAGCTGCACATACCTCCAATCTTTTTCTTGTTAAGCAAAGGCTGAGCCATCATTGCTTTGTCTACAAGCTAGTCGACCCAAAAGCATATTTGGCTTTAAAATGGTGTAAAAAAAACAATCCTTATGCTTGGTGTTGTGAAACTCAAGCGGTGTAATTAAAAATTGCTCGCTTTACTTCCCGTTCTATTGATTTTTGGCGCTTTTGTGTAAATGTCCTTTGTGCGTTTTCCTGCGACTCATCTTTTTGAACTTACAAATAAAAGGAACACTAAATTACAGATAACAGCAGAGAATCTGTTCCATTTACTTCTGAAGTGCACTTATTCAATTAAACGCTGCTTGGGAAGACCATCCTATCGCCGTACATGCGTGAGGCAAGACTTTCACAAAGCCAATGATCCATTAACGCTGGAGTGCACCTCGAATGCAGGCATGATCCGCTTGAAGGCAATTCTCGTCTCCTTCTCGAGTGACTGAAAATGATCAACTCCAAAGCAGGTCTGCAGTGGCATATTTATTGCCCCGGTTCTGACCCAAATGCTAATGATAGCTATTAAGGCTGGGCTGGCTAATGACATCAAGGGAGCGGTGAACGCAGCGGAACCAACTTGGGTGTTTTCATGTGCGTAAGATAATGTTAATGGGATTAACACGGCGTACCTAAACCTGCGCTGAGGTAAGCACAGTGAGGCCCTATTAAAAATACATTGGCAACAATGGCGTTATAAAGGGAATGAATATGGTAGGACATATGCTCAACTGGGAGAAGTGTTTCTAATGTTGATGTTGCAAACTACACTGACAGATACTATAAAAATAACAGATTTTTTTTTTTTAAAAGACAACAATTAAGTTCATTCATGCTACTGGGTGAGCAAGCATCTGAGCACAAGATGCGACGCCCATGCGGCGAGGAAGTGATGCAAGCTGTTGGAATTCCATTTACATCTCATTTCTTCTATTCTACACTCAAGTTTATCCCATGACTGTGCTTATTTTGGCTTAAAGTCTATTGTCATTCATGAAAAACCATCTGTATTTGTCCAGAGAAGGCGGGAAGGCAAGATTTAACTGTAATGAATGTTGAAGCGAGGGCTATTGAAAATAACAAGTTTCACCAAAAAAATATCGTATTAATCATGTAAACGCAGATTAATCACACCATTTATTTTGAGCGCACTTGCTCCTTTTTTGGTAATCATGGTGTGTGTTTTTATACGGTCAATGATCAGGTTAATGCATAAGTCAGTGCAAAGATGATTGGGGAGACTCTGAACAGTGTGCTCACTTCAAAATAAACCCTGAGTGGTTATTAGATAGGGTATGGTACCATACCATACCATAAAGACTGTATCTATCATTAGAACAGGGGTCTCAGACACGCGGCCCGCGGGCCAATTGCGGCCCGCGAGACGTTATTTTGCGGCCCGCACCTTAATATAAAAATGTAATGTTAGTGCGGCCCGCGAGTTTTATATGAATGGCGCTTGACATCGTCATACTTTCAGGGCAACCATTCTCTCGAATGTCTGCCGATTTTCACCCAAACAACAATATTAAGGGCGTGCCGTGATTGGCACTGCCTTTAGCGCCCTCTACAACCTGTACAAACAGCGTGCCAGCCCAGTCACATGTTGAATTTGGCTTCTGCACACACACGTAAGTGGCTGCAAGACATACTTGATCAACAGCCACATAAACAACGTTGACACTGTTACAAATATGCGCCACACTGTGAACCCACACCAAACAAGAATGACAAACACATTTCGGGAGAACATCCGCACCGCAACACAACAAACACAACAGAACAAATACCCAGAATCACATGCAGCTCTAACTATTCCGAGCTAGAATATAAACCCCGCTCTTACCCCCCCTCCGTGCGTCGGTTGAGGTGGGCGGGGTTGGGAGGGGGGTTTGGTGGTAGCTGGTGTGTATATTCTAGCCCGGAAGAGTTAGAGTTGCAAGGTTTTCTGGGTATTTGTTCTATTGTGTTACGGTGCGGATGTTCTCCTGAAATGTGTGTCATTCTTGTTTGGTGTGGGTTCACAGTGTGGCGCATATTTGTACCAGTAATAAAGTTGTTTACACGGCCACCCTCCGTGTGACCTGTATGGCCGTTGATCAAGTATGCATGGCATTCACTTACGTGTGTCTGCAGAAGCCTCATACAACATGTGACTGGGCCGGCACACTGTTTATATGGTGAAAAAGCGGACGCAACGACAGGTTGTAGAGGACGTTAAAGGCAGTGCCATCACGGAACGCCCTTAATATTGTTGTCCGGGTTAAAATCAGGACAAATTCGGGAGAATGGTTGCCCTGGGAGATTGTCGGGTGGGGTACTGAAATTCGGGAGTCTCCCGGAAAAATCGGTAGGGTTGGCAGGTATATTGCTAGGGCGGGATAGCCATTCAAAGAAGGTGAATTCATTAAAAAGTGCATGTTAGTTTTTTTAAGAAATCTTTTCTTGCGGCCCAGCCTCACCCAGTTTCTGCATCCAGTGGCCCCCAGGCAAATCGAGTTTGAGACCGCTGCATTAGAACTTAATAGATAGTGATACCAATATCGATATCCCTTATCGATGATGGTATTATTTGGTACTCTTATCGGTACTTAATGTAATTTGTGTAAATAAAGATGTGAAAAAAATGCATTTTTTATTACCATTTTTACTAGCACAAGTCGCCAGCAACATCATGTAACCTCTCACAGCAGGGACATTTTTTTTTTTAACACCTGCTTGGGCGGCGTCGCTTGGTTGATAGAGCGGCCATGCCAGCAACTTGGGGGTTTCAGGTTCGATCCCAGTTTCCGCCAACCTAGTCACTGCCGTTGTGTCCTTGGGCAAGACACTTTACCCAACTGTTCCCAGTGCCACCTACACCGGTTTAAATGTAGCTTAAAGATATAAACAATGGGTTTCACTATGTAAAGCGTGTTGAGTCTCTCAAGAAAAGTGCTATATAATTTACTTCACTTTTTAAGTCTTAAACAAGTCAACTTAGTGTGCAGTGCAAAGTGCAATGCAGTTGTTATGTCATCATCTTGTAAAGACCACACCGATCTATCACTCTGTTTCTATTCATTACAGTCAAACTCAGTATATCCATACATCAATTTTCTACCCTTTGTCCCCATAATAAAATTCAAAATAATACTAATAAAGTTGACCCTGTGATAAGGTGGCGACTTGTCCAGGGTGTAAGCCGCCTTCCGCCCGAATGCAGCTGAGATAGTCTCCAGCACCCCCCGCGACCCCGAACAGGACAAGCGGTAGTAAATGGATGGATGGATGGATGGAACTAATAAAGTAATAAATAATAAAGTGAAATATTATTTTAGATCAATTACTGTGTTAATTACAATTACACTCAGCTGGAAATAATATGTGTGTAGGGCATTCATGTACAAAGCACAGACCTTTTACATGATATATCAAATATATAACATAAGTCAATAGACTCAACGAGCATGTTAGGTGGGTGTGTATTTTGTAATAATAGTAATTGTTGTTCGGGATTATGTTGCACACGGACGTATTTCAGCGACAGACGGGAAGCCATATTTAGTGTTGACAGCTATAGATGTATGTGTCTGTGTATTTGTGTATTGTGTAGACCCAGTGATTGCTTGAATTTAGAGATGGCCGATAATATCGGCCTGTCGATTTTATTGGCCGATAAATGCATTAAAATGTAATATAGGAAATTATCGGTATCGGTTTCAAAAAGTAAAATTAATGACTTTTTAAAACGCCGCTGTACGGAGCGGTACATATCCGGTAAAACGCGAACGTTGCGTCTCCCAGTCAGCAGCCACTCCCCTCTCCCCTCTCCCAAACATAACACAGGAGTTGCAGCACGACTGCAGCATGAGAGGTTTACTGGCGCCTCTCGATGACCTCATCAAACCGCCGCGAGCGTAGCATAACAACAACAAGAGTGTGTTGTTGCCGGTGCTGTTGCCGTGGCTAACAAGCGAGCTCCCTCGGTGACTGACTAACGACACCATGTCTGTGGTTTGGGATTATTTTAAAGTGTGTCTGACGGATAAAAAACTGGCAATTTGCAATGACTGCAAAAAGTTGGTTATGCGAGGATGAACCAAGACGTCTTCCTTTAATGCGATAAATTTGACCTCCCACCTCTTCAAGAATCATAAGAAGACACATGATGAATACAAACGGAAGATGGATGAAAAGCAAACACCGAAGAAAAGTAGTACCACATAGTTGTCGCTTAAAGACTCCGCCGAGAAAAAACAAAAATACAACAAAAAACACCCCAGGGTGAAAACCCACGTTGTGGTCAGGGACAACGCACCCAGTATGGCAAAGCTACGATAGAGTTTGGTGTGGCTAGTCTGCCCTGCATGGCGCACACTTTGCAGCTTGCAGTGAACAGAGGTGCCCTGTCACTATGCAGCATTTCAGAAGCTCTGACTGACTGGTAGGCCACTTCAAGCACTCACCACTAGCTTGCAGCACATTTGTGTTACTCATACAAATACGTTAGAGCAGGGCAGATTGAGCCCAGTTTATAATTTCCTGTTATACAGTATGCCAGGCAGTCTTGCACTAAAGGAGGACTATGTTATTGTTTACTTTATTACTCTAGTACACTCTGGACTGAAGCTGTGTGCCTTCATTGTTTTTGTAGCTGTTGTTTTGAGGCATGTTTGGAAAAAAAATATAATTATGCACTTTGTGAAAGTCAAAGTATAGTACTTCCCATAGTTCAGTGGTTCTTAACCTGGGTTTGATCGAACCCTAAGGGTTCGGTGAGTCGGCCTCAGGGGTTCGGTGGAGTCTCCGCCGCGGAGGTAAAGACACACCCGACTCATCGTGTAAATAAAAACTTCTCCCTATCATCGTATTATGGACGATATGGTTTTCAGGGGTGTAATTTGTTGTGAGGTCATGCACTGTGTTGGTTTTGTTCTTTGAACAAGGTGATGTTCATGCATGGTTCATTTTGAGCACCAGTAAAATAACATAACTTTGTCTTGAATTTGAAAAAAAATAAATAAAAAAAAATTCACTAAAGAAGGGTTCGGTGATTGCGCATATGAAACCGGTGGGGTTCGGTACCTCCAACAAGGTTAAGAACCACTGCCATAGTTGTAGTGGGTCTCAGGATTATCTCTGTGAGAGCATGTCCCAAATTTCAAGCTGCTGTTTTGAGGCATGTTAAAAAAAATAATGCACTTTGTGACTTCAATAATAAATATGGCAGTGCCATGTTGGCACTTTTTTCCATAACTTGAGTTGAAATTGTTCTTTTATTTTGGAAAACCTTGTTACATTGTTTAATGCATCCAGCGGGGCATCACAACAAAATTAGGCATAATAATGTGTTAATTCCACAACTGTATACTGTATATATCGGTATCGGTTGATATCGGAATCGGTAATTACGAGTTGGATAATATCGGAATATCGGCAAAAAAGCCCTTATCGGACATCTCTACTTAAATTTGTCACTTTTTTGAGTTGATTTATAAAGGCCTGTAGATTAAGATGAAGCATGGTGGTGGCGGTCATGAGCAAAGCACATTCACTTCAAACTGATACGATACTCTTATTAGCGTGCGTGACAGTGAGGGAATTTTGAGGAGGAAATATTGTTGTGTTACAAATTTGTGTGTGGTGTCGCTTCCATATTTGTGATTATTCCAAGCTAATCATCATATACCCATGTTTTTTTAATGCGTAGCAATGGCACTTGAACTAAATGTGACTGTGTGTCATATTTTCATTGGTCAGCTATAAATACAGATAGCCAAATAATTAGTCCAGATCCTTACAGTTAGGGCCGTTGCTCGGATTTATTGGGCCCCTGAAAGAGTATCGGTGTGAGCCCCTATAACCGATTCAATGTTCTTGTTTTTTGGTGTTCTTGACGGTGCCTTGTGTAATACACTAAATGTGTTTCCTTTTTTATGATGACCCATTCAACAAGTCAGAGTACAATTATGTAAATTATATATTAGTAGTGGACTTAACATTTTTGTATTTAGGCTATTCAAATGTCCCACTAATAACACATTTTACAAGACCACATTGAACACACTATGATACCGTAACTGACCTTCGTCAGATGCTCATAATTATTCACTATGACCAATTGACAAAGGTCATTATTCAGCTACTAAGTAGTTATTAATAACAATATTTATCAATACTCAGTAATTGTTAATTACTAAGTACAACTTGACTCCGTTATAATACAATTCAATTCAGCCTTTGATGGGCGCATACTGGAGCACTGTGATATGTCTGTAGCTTGTGTAGTGTGTACTTTTTTTTATGAACTGGTGAATTGTCTAGAGCATGGGTGTCAAACTCTGGCGCGCGGGCCAAATTTGGCTGTAACACCGCATTCACCACTGATACTCATACTTGCCAACCCTCCCGATTTTCCCGGGAGACTCCCAAATTTCAGTGCCCCTGCCGAAAATCTCTCGGAGCAACCATTCTCCCGAATTTCTCCCGGTCAACAATATTGGGGGCGTGCCTTAAAGGCACTGCCTTCAACGTCCTCTACAACCTGTCGTCACGTCAGCTTTTCCTCCATACAAACAGCGTGCCGCCCAGCCACATATCACATGCAGCTTTTACACACACAAGTGAATGCAAATCATACTTCATCCAGAGCCATACAGGTCACACTGAGGGTGGCCGTATAAACAACTTTAACACTGTTACAAATATGCGCCACACTGTGAACCCACACCAAACAAGAATGACAAACACATTTCGGGAGAACATCCGCACCGTAACACAACATAAACACAACAGAACAAATACCCAGAACCCCTTGCAGCACTAACTCTTCCGGGACGCTACAATATACACCCCCGCTACCACCAAACCCCGCCCACGCCCACCTAGTTAATGTTATTTGTACCTCAGAAGGCTGCAAATAGAAAAGAGGCATTCAATTTTTTATTTAAATTTTATTTAATATACCATTGATGTGTTTTCGTTTGTTTTTTTTAAAGTTGATTTTGCACTATTAAGTTATATAAGCGTTGCTTGCTCCATATTCAGTGTTAAAGCAAATCAGTGTAGCAAACTGAGCAATAATTAACATTTTATTCATGCACTTTCTCTTGCTACTTCAAGGCTTGAATGTTTGATTCATTCATTATTGTTATTTTATTTTCAAATTTATTATTAGCCTGTGGAAAAAGTTTATTTTGATATTTACCTCAGAAGGCTGCAAATAGAAAAGAGGCATTCAATTTTTATTTACATTTTATTTGATATGCCATTGATATTTTTTAATTATTATTATTATTATTTGAAACTCGATTTTGCAAGTCACTATAAAGTTATATAAGCTTTGCTTGTTCAATATTCAATGCAAAACTTGTTTGGGTCCCTATTAAAAGGTTAATTTGTTCAACCTTGGCGCGTGGCTTTGTTCAGTTTAAAATTTTGGCCCACTCTGTATTTGAGTTTGACACCCCTGCTCTAGAGTGTAGCACGACCAGATGACAGCTAACGTAGGCTCCAGAGTCCAATGTGCGCCCCGTCAAAGGTAATGTTAGAGACATTAAATGAATGAACAAGTAGGCAAATTGTTTCAGCCACCCTCAGTTGTTTTACTCTCTCACTTTTCTGGGAAAAAAAAGTGTTTAATGTCCTGGGCCGCTGCTCTGCTGCCTTTACTCCTGGCCTTTTTCTTAAGTCTTTTCTGGTGTCTGGACTTGTGCTTTTTTGGGGCAAATCCTAACCTTGTTGGCATTTACTCATGCTCACCTAATTCCGATGAGAAAGCTCAAAGCGTGGGGTGTGGACTAATCTTCCTCCTAATTTATTATGTCCATCCATCCATTTTCTACCGCTTGTCCTTCTCTGGGTCACGGGTGTGCTTGTTGAAAATGGAACAGAATAAATAGTTAAGTGTTTATTTTGTTTAGATTTTAGGTTTGATTTTGTATTTGTATTTTGTGTGCTGCATAGATTTTCTGGACATAGGAGCAGTGCACAATTGCGGAAGCGCACACCTTAGAAAAAACAAGAATGGCCCAATGGGGTTATCGAATTTATTAAAATTAGAATATTGTATGACTTGTGGTTTTGTTTTAATTTGGATTAATTAGTATGAATATATATTCAGTGTATGCATAATCAATTTTGTCATGGAGGCTACTGGGGACTATGTGTGGGCCCTCGCTGGCTGTGGACCCTTGGAGTTGGCATCGCCTTTCCCGCCTTAATGATGGCCCTGCTTAGAGTAACAGTCTTCCTGGACTGACTCAATTAGTAACTGGTACCAAAAATACCGGTGCATAGTATACATCCCTATTAAAGACTTAGCATTGTATGTTTTACTTTTACTTTTGACCTTCTTTTTAAACTTGAATGCCATTTAAGAACATACGAAAGACTATAAAAATGGGACCCATTACCTCCCTGCTTGGCACTCGGCATCAAGGGTTGGAATTGGGGGTTAAATCACCAAAAATGATTCCCGGGCGTGGCACCGCTGCTGCCCAATGCTCCCCTCACCTCCCAGGGGGTGATCAAGGGGATGGGTCAAATGCAGAGGACAAATTTCACCACACCTAGTGTGTGTGTGACAATTATTGGGACTTTAACTTTTAACTTAACTTAACTTAAAAAAAGACATCAGCGACAAAACTTACCTTTGCATCACATACTCATCATTAAAGTCTGTTTTAGCATGTTTGTAATGGTAAATGGTAAATGGGTTATACTCGTATAGCACTTTTCTACCTTCAAGGTAATCAAAGCGCTTTGACACTATTTCCACATTCACCCATTCACACACACATTCACACACTGATGGCGTGAGCTGCCATGCAAGGCCCTAATCACGACCCATCAGGAGCAAGGGTGAAGTGTCTTGCTCAAGGACACAGCGGACGTGGCAAGGTTGGTAGAAGGTGGGGATCGACCCAGGAACCCGCAGGTTGCTGGCACAGCCACTCTCTCAACCGCGCCACGCCGTCCCGTTTGTTTTATTTGTGACCCTGTTTAACTTTTTACATCTTATAAGGCATTTAAGAATATTAAAAAGGCACATTAAAGACACACATCAGAGACTGCACTCATGTTTGCACTACATATTTGTTATTAGAGACTGTTTCATGTTTTGTTTTGTTTTACTCTTGATACTGGTTGACATCTTTTTACACTTTAATTACAGCATAAATTTACAATTTTGCTGTACAGTTAGTAACGTCTGTATGTTGGACAGTGGAGTTCAGTGGAGTTCCTATTATTCTTATGGAATTGAATATTTTGTAAAGATAAATAAGATCAGATTAACCTACATTCCACTTCAATTCTAAACAGTTTGCCCATGTAAATGTAAAAAGTGCCTACCGGTGTTGTTGCGATAGGGGCCAGTGTCTGGCCCTTGGCTCTGGCTGAGGCTCCTCATTGGACCCTTGTTGTGGTAGACACGTTCCTCATATATGGGGTCTATATGGTGCTCTGGGGACCCCAACGGTCGAAGAGGCTCCTGGCTGTGCTGACTACTGTATGAGCCACGTGAGGCTGCAGAAAAAAACCAAAAAAAAAACAACGTAAAAACCACCTCAAAGATGAACAGGTCTGATGGGACAATGCAATGAATGGATGGCGGTCATAATAACCCTGAAAGCTTAAGAGGATAAAGGAAAAATGAGGTGAGGTTGAACTATAAGTGCATTATTATAAAAGACAAGCAAACAGAGAAGTAACAAGTGTTACAAGAGGGCATAAAAAAGGACTATGTTTCTCTACTGCTGTAGAATGTTACATTTACATAAAGATAGTGGTCTGTTCAAAAAGCACACATTTAAGATGGGTGTGAAATACACCAAGATGACATGCACACTGGAAGAAAAACAGATAATGATTAGCAGGTAATAACAAGAGAAAGATGTCACTACATTTCATTCATTTTTCATTAATCTCCACTGAACACATTGCTGTTTGTCAGCAATAAAATAATGAGATGCTGTGTGTTTGGCAGGAGGCCCAAATTCAGACGCTTTGACAGCAGGCATTTGTTCATTACATTGCACAACTGTCGGGCAGGGAGGGGCCTCAGTCTGACTACAAGAGGAGCTCAATTCAATCAGTAAAGGACTGGGAGAATATGGAAATGAGTCAGTACGGCTGAGTTGGGAAAGCAGACAAAGTGGGAGGATTTAATCACATACATGATGACATAGAGTGAGAGAGGATGAAGGTCCAGTGAAGCTATCATGTCATATTAGGGCTTAGTCGATGGCGAGTTGCATGCTGAGAGAATTCCGGTGTCCAACTCCGCGATTTAAACCTTTAAGTCAGGGGTGTCAAACTCAAATACAGAGTGGGCCAAAATTTAAAACTGAACAAAGCCGTGGGCCAAGGTTGAACAAATTAACCTTTTTGATAGGGACCCAAACAAGTTTTGCATTAAATATTGAACAAGCAAGGCTTATATAACTTTATAGTGACATGCAAAATCGAGTTTCAAATAATAATAATAATAATAATAATAATAATAATAAAATATCAATGGCATATCAAATACAATTTAAATAAACATTGAATGCCTCTTTTCTATTTGCAGCCTTCTGAGGTAAATATCAACATTAACTTTTTCCACAGCCTAATAAATTTGAAAATAAAATAATGAATAAACCAACCATTCAGGACTTTACACTGATCTACTCTGATGTGCCCAAGCCAGATACCTGCCATCTTTTCTTGGATGCTAGTTCATTAATGTCGGGGCTCAGGCTTTGAGCTGAGGCATCCCTCATTATCGGGACGGCGTGGCGCAGTGGGAGAGTGGCCGTGCGCAACCCGAGGGTCCCTGGTTCAATCCCCACCTAGTACCAACCTCGTCATGTCCGTTGTGTCCTGAGCAAGACACTTCACCCTTGCTCCTGATGGGTGCTGGTTAGCACCTTGCATGGCAGCTCCCTCCATCAGTGTGTGAATGTGTGTGTGAATGGGTAAATGTGGAAGTAGTGTCAAAGCGCTTTGAGTACCTTGAAGGTAGAAAAGCGCTATACAAGTACAACCCATTTATCATTATTTATCATTTATTATCGAACAAAGGTGTTCATCAGTCATTATATCTCGTATTCCACAGTCTTGGAATACGCTTTTAACGTCCTCTAGGAGCGGACGTGACGTCCGCTTTTCATCCCTTCTAACAACGTGCCCGCCCAGTCACAAGATATGAGCGGCTCCCGTACGCACACACGTAAATGCAAAGCATACTTCATCAACAGCGATACAGTTTACACTGAGAGTGGCCGTATAAGCAACTTTAACATTGTTAGAAATATACGCCACCCTGTGAACCCACACCAAGCAAGAATAACCAACACATTTTGGGAGAACATCCGCACAGTAACACAACATAAACACAACATAAACACAACAGAACAAATACCCAGAACCCTTTGCAGCACTAACTCTTCCGGGACGCTACAATATACACCCCCGCTACCTCCAAACCCTGCCCCCCCCCACACACACACACATACACACACCTTGTAGCGTCCCGGAAGAGTTAGTGTGCAAAGGGTTCTGGGTATTTGTCCTGTTGTGTTTATGAACTAGAGGATTCACAGTGTGGCGTATATTTCTAACAATGTTAAAGGTTTTTATACTGGCACCCTCAGTGTAACCTGTATCGCTGAAGATCAAGTATGCGTTGCATTCACTTCAGTGTGCGTGCCAAAGCCGCACATATTATGTAACTGAGACAGCACTCATTGGACTGGACGAAAAGGGGACGTTACAATCCTCGGGAGGGGCACTGAAATTTGGGAGTCTCCCGGGAGGTTTGGCAAGTATGAGAATTAGCGGTGTATCGCGGCACCGCCGCTGTATATAATCGGCGGACCAGCTCTAGTGTTAATTTGATATCACCTCACGGGCCAAGTGAAAATTACAAGGCGGGCCAAATTTTGCCCGTGGGCCCGAGTTTGACACCCATGCTTTAAGTGACTGCCCTATAAATGTTACCCTTTTATTGACCAGAGATGTAACGATATGAAAATATCATATCACGGTTATCGTGACCAAAATTATCACGGTTATCATTATTATCGCGGTAATGAATGTGCTCAAAAAGTACTTAAACATACTCTTTTGACAAAGTTATGATTTTTTTAATGACCATAATAAATAATTGTTAGAAAACCCACTAATTGTCATGTTTTCAGTAGAAGCATTTAAGTCCCATCTTAAAACTCATTTGTATACTCTAGCCTTTAAATAGCCCCCCTTTTTTTAGGCCAGTTCATCTGCCGTTTCTTTTCCTTTCTCCTCTGCTCCCCCCTCTCCCTTGTGGAGGGGAGACACACAGGTCCGGTGGCCATGGATGAAGTGCTGGCTGTCCAGAGTCGGGACGCCTGTGCATCGGTTGGGAACATCTCTGCGCTGCTGACCCGTCTCTGCTCGGGATGGTTTCCTGCTGGCCCCACTATGGACTGGACTCTTACTATTATGTTGGATCCACTATGGACTGGACTCTCACAATATTATGTCAGACCCACTCGACATCCATTGCATTCGGTCTCCCCTAGAGGGGGGGGGGGGGGGGTTACCCACATATGCGGTCCTCTCCAAGGTTTCTCATAGTCATTCACATCGACGTCCCACTGGGATGAGTTTTTCCTTGCCCTTATGTGGGATCTGTACCGAGGATGTCGTTGTGGCTTGTGCAGCCCTTTGAGACACTTGTGATTTAGGACTATATAAATAAACATTGATTGATTGATTGATTGATGTTTTGTATTTCTTCTGCTTCACCGATAGTGTTTTAGTCTTAGTATTATATCTGTTTCAATGGCTAAGCGTTCATTGTTTTAAATATCTGTTTGTACTGTAGCATTATAAGATGTATTTAAATGAAAAGTGCATAACAAATAAAACAATTATTATAATTTATTATTTCTGGCAGGCATGGTGGCGTCCTACTCTGTTCAGCGGTCCTTGGAGGCACCGTAAAACACCTTTGAGCAGTTTAGCTCATTTACACTCATCAAAGCTCTGAGAATTATGCTCATGGTTTTTTGATGCCACCTGGTGGTGACGGGGCACGATTACACCATAATCGACGAGACAAGAATGAGATTCATTCGGGTTTAATGGAAAGAGCATAGTGATGTACCAGAATTACAGTCTAGCGGCCGAAATGTTTTTTAAGAGAAAGTGTGTATACTTTATATTTATATTCGATTCTAACAATGTTGCAATCCAAAACATAATGCAATTAAAAATAATAATAAAAATAATAATCTTAAAAACTCCCAGGCAAAATGTCAGACTGCTAACCTTCAAACTGAACAACCATATCACATAAGCAACACATGTACTGCCTGTTTTGGGCCCTTGGGGTGCAAACGGGTTAATGCTGTGAAAACCCTGCAGCATTTTCAAAGGAATCAGAACATCAATCAATAAGGAGACAGAATAATATCCACACAATGCCACAACACCGTGAGCCATAGATATGAATGAGTCGATACGACACACATCTTTGATCTGCATGCTTACAGTGATCGTGGGCAAAAGGTCTGGGCATTGCGTGGTTTTAGAAGGCACAGAAACTAAAACAAGGATGACTGAACACCGCACAAACACGTCACTGAATAGGATGCTTTAATGCCATACTTGCCAACCTTGAGACCTCCGATTTCGGGAGGTGGGGGAGCGTGGTTAAGAGGGGAGGAGTATATTTACAGCTAGAATTCACCAAGTCAAGTATTTCATATATATATATATATATATATATATATATATATATATATATATATATATATATATATATATATATATATATATATATATACATACATATATATACATATATACATACATATATATACATATATACATATATACATACATATATACATATATACATACATATATACATATATACATACATATATACAGGTAAAAGCCAGTAAATTAGAATATTTTGAAAAACTTGATTTATTTCAGTAATTGCATTCAAAAGGTGTAACTTGTACATTATATTTATTCATTGCACACAGACTGATGCATTCAAATGTTTATTTCATTTAATTTTGATGATTTGAAGTGGCAACAAATGAAAATCCAAAATTCCGTGTGTCACAAAATTAGAATATTACTTAAGGCTAATACAAAAAAGGGATTTTTAGAAATGTTGGCCAACTGAAAAGTATGAAAATGAAAAATATGAGCATGTACAATACTCAATACTTGGTTGGAGCTCCTTTTGCCTCAATTACTGCGTTAATGCGGCGTGGCATGGAGTCGATGAGTTTCTGGCACTGCTCAGGTGTTATGAGAGCCCAGGTTGCTCTGATAGTGGCCTTCAACTCTTCTGCGTTTTTGGGTCTGGCATTCTGCATCTTCCTTTTCACAATACCCCACAGATTTTCTATGGGGCTAAGGTCAGAGGAGTTGGCGGGCCAATTTAGAACAGAAATACCATGGTCCGTAAACCAGGCACGGGTAGATTTTGCGTTGTGTGCAGGCGCCAAGTCCTGTTGGAACTTGAAATCTCCATCTCCATAGAGCAGGTCAGCAGCAGGAAGCATGAAGTGCTCTAAAACTTGCTGGTAGACGGCTGCGTTGACCCTGGATCTCAGGAAACAGAGTGGACCGACACCAGCAGATGACATGGCACCCCAAACCATCACTGATGGTGGAAACTTTACACTAGACTTCAGGCAACGTGGATCCTGTGCCTCTCCTGTCTTCTTCCAGACTCTGGGACCTCAATTTCCAAAGGAAATGCAAAATTTGCATGGTTGGGTGATGGTTTGGGGTGCCATGTCATCTGCTGGTGTCGGTCCACTCTGTTTCCTGAGATCCAGGGTCAACGCAGCCGTCTACCAGCAAGTTTTAGAGCACTTCATGCTTCCTGCTGCTGACCTGCTCTATAGAGATGGAGATTTCAAGTTCCAACAGGACTTGGCGCCTGCACACAACGCAAAATCTACCCGTGCCTGGTTTACGGACCATGGTATTTCTGTTCTAAATTGGCCCGCCAACTCCCCTGACCTTAGCCCTATAGAAAATCTGTGGGGTATTGTGAAAAGGAAGATGCAGAATGCCAGACCCAAAAACGCAGAAGAGTTGAAGGCCACTATCAGAGCAACCTGGGCTCTCATAACACCTGAGCAGTGCCAGAAACTCATCGACTCCATGCCACGCCGCATTAACGCAGTAATTGAGGCAAAAGGAGCTCCAACCAAGTATTGAGTATTGTACATACTCATATTTTTCATTTTCATACTTTTCAGTTGGCCAACATTTCTAAAAATCCCTTTTTTGTATTAGCCTTAAGTAATATTCTAATTTTGTGACACACGGAATTTTGGATTTTCATTTGTTGCCACTTCAAATCATCAAAATTAAATGAAATAAGCATTTGAATGCATCAGTCTGTGTGCAATGAATAAATATAATGTACAAGTTACACCTTTTGAATGCAATTACTGAAATAAATCAAGTTTTTCAAAATATTCTAATTTACTGGCTTTTACCTGTATATATATATATATATATATATATATATATATATATATATATATATATATATATATATATATATATAAGAAATACTTGACTTTCAGTGAATTCTAGCTATATATATATATATATATATATATATATATATATATATATATATATATATATATTTTTTTATATATATACATATAAATAAGAGAAATACTTGAATTTCAGTGTTCATTTATTTACACATATACACACACATAACACTCATCTACTCAATGTTGAGTTAAGCGTTGAATTGTCCATCCTTGTTCTATTCTCTGTCACTATTTTTCTAACCATGCTGAACACCCTCTCTGATGATGCATTCTGCTTCGTCTCCTTATTGTGTGCGCAGTTGTGCACTGCACTCTCTAAAAGCCGTAGATGTTATTGTCACATATGCATGTACAGTAGATGGCAGTATTGTCCTGTTTAAGAGTGTCACACATTGCTGTTTACGGCAGACAAACTGCTTTACGGTAGACAAAAATGTGACTGCTGTTGTGTGTTGTTACCGCGCTGGGAGGACGTTAATGAAACTGCCTAACAATAAACCCACGTAAGAAACCAAGAACTCGCCCTCGATCATTCTACAGTTATAACGTGATTGGGCAGGCACGCTGTTTATAGTGTGGGAAAGCAGACGTGAAAACAGGCTGTCGACACGTCACTCAGGTCCGCATGAATTTCGTGAGATTTTTGGGAGAAAATTTGTCCCGGGAGGTTTTCGGGAGAGGCGCTGAATTTCGGGAGTCTCCCGGAAAATCCGGGAGGGTTGGCAAGTATGTTTAGTGCTCACATATTATTTATCACTATGTGTTATAATTATTCTGAGAAAAGACAGCTATTTAAAGGAGTGGGTTTAACCCCAGGCGGAAAATATCTTGTGTCCATTTTGTGTTGAGCTGTTTGAAAAAGCATTTGCAAATATTTGAGTAAATCAAACCAATTGCCCAGTCCCTTGTTGGGTGTGCACTTTAATAAGGAAAACTAGATTTAATCACTTCTTTGTGGTCTATATACAGCAACATGTAATGATGCAGGTTCTTCAGTCAAAATGTTGCATAGATTATGTTTTACAGACCATCTTCAAGACGGTTTCTGACGAGCTGTGTTTCCATTACCCCTAGAAATGAGCAAAACCTAAATATTGCAATAAAAAACTTGTATTGGAAATACCCATTTTTCGAAAAAAACCTCCAAAATATTGCTAAAACAATTTTACGCTCTCATGAGGTGGTTATTCAGAGGTTTCAATATTGACGTGTTTCGCAAAAGCATGATGTACATACTTTTTTTTCTGCATTTACAGGGCCTCTAAACACAAACCGGCGGGGCGCCGAAGCAGGACAAAAGTTAAAGTTAAAGTTAAAGTACCAATGATTGTCACACACACTAGGTGTGGTGAAATTATTCTCTGCATTTGACCCATCACCCTTGATCACCCCCTGGGAGTTGAGGAGAGCAGTGGGCAGCAGCGGTGACCGCGCCCGGGAATCATTTTTGGAGATTTAACCCCCAATTTCAACCCTTGATGCTGAGTCCTAAGCAGGGAGGTAATGGGTCCCATTTTTATAGTCTTTGGTATGACTCGGCCGGGGTTTGAACTCACAACCTACCGATCTCAGGGTGGACACTCTTAACCACTAGGCCACTGAGTAGGTAGGGCAGACGAGTTGTCTTTGTCTCGCTTCCAGTCGGTCGGCTGGGGGGAGCGAGACGGTCCGGCAATTATGGCCGACCAGCAGGCTCAGAGACCCACATACCCGAACAATGTTGAGGGGGCCCGTGAATCCACAATGTCTGTGAATTCCTCGTTCACAATTCTCTCCAAACTCTTCACGATGCGCCCTTTTGTGAGCGTTCTTATTTACGTGCCTCCACTTCGACTGTGTATTCTTCCCGTTAGCCTACTTTTCGTTTTTAGCGCTTTCCTATTAAGTCTACTGACAGATATAAGTCAGAACTATACGCTACTTTATATTAGAAATGGCAACAGCGCAGGATGCATGTGCATGTACGAGCCAGTCTGCTCCACAACAAGAGGATAAAGAAAAAGAAGGAACTTTATGACAACTTTGGACTACAAATGGACAAAAAATGGCGGACTCGCGCAAAGCTCTACGGGTTAAACTTAACCATATATGGAGATATCCGCTAATGTAAGGGGACAAGTATGTCACAAGCGAACCTAAATTATAAACAGCTTGTTTGGATGAAGAATGAAGGAAAACAAGATTGTTTTAAGACTATCTCCGACATGCCTCCAGTTTGATTTAACTATGGAAAAAATGTGATTCATCACAGTTAAAAATGTAAATCGTTTGGCAGCCATAATCATATACAATATAATAAATAATAATAAATACAATATAAAAATCAAAGATCATCATCAATGATATATTTATAATCAAATCCTAATCGAAATGTGAGATATCCAAAGATTTCCACCCCTACTACAAAGTCTTCCCAGAAGAGATATTTTTGGCCATATTCACTTCATGGAGGTCAGTGGTGTCCCAACATTTTCCATTGTGGAACATGTACAGAAAAATTTAAGGATGCTGGCAAAACACTATTATATGTGCATTAATAATGCTAAAAGCTATCTGAACAAAACCTCAACACCGTAGCTTTTTGTTATAGGCGACAAAGCAAATTAGAGTAATATGTAATAGTACATCTTATCATTACAACTTCATTGTTTTTTTTTAATATGCCGAGAGTTAATCAAAAACGAGCTGCGGACCACAACTGGCACCTGGACTGCACTTTGGACACCCCTGCTGTATGCGTAATGGCCAGGTGTTTGATAATTGTTCTACCTTTAATGTATTTTAATTTGAAAATTACTTTCCAGATCACATTGAGTACTCGAGACAGATTGAATCACTAAAGAAAAAGTGTTCCCTTGTTTAAAAGAACAAATGATGCTCTGTTCTGATAAAACTGCTGCCTAATCAATTTCATTGCTAAGAAAATTTTTAACACAACTTAAAAACATTCAAAGACGGCACTTCTTTCTTTTTTTTCATTGTGTTGGTTTGATTCTTAGTATAGAGGGTCAAATGGAACAAATTAAATAAATAAATACATATTTAAACATTACTTCAATGTGTTTCTAATTCATTAGAATTGGAATTAAATACGAAAATGTGTTATTAAATGTCATGAATTCAGTTCATGTAAAATGATATCAAATTATTTAATTAATATTTAATTTTTTTTTTATTTAATTAGTACTCCGGGTACTCCGGCTTCCTCCCACCACCAAAGACATGCACCTGGGGATAGGTTGATTGGCAACACTAAATTGGCCCTAGTGTGTGAATGTTGTCTGTCTATCTGTGTTGGCCCTGTGATGAGGTGGCGACTTGTCCAGGGTGTACCCCGCCTTCCGCCCGATTGTAGCTGAGATAGGCTCCAGCGCCCCCCGCGACCCCGAAGGGAATAAGCGGTAGAAAATGGATGGATAGTCATTGATTTCATTATTGCATGATTTAATGAAGTCAGTGGGCGTGGCTCACAGCAAGGGGTAATGCCGGGTAACCAATCAGGTTTAAGTTTGACAAATAAAAATAAATTCATGAAGCGCTGACAAGGGCCAAATGAGACAAAATCAAATAAACATATATTTAAATAATTACTTCAATGCATCAATAATTAATTAGAATAATATATTATAGTAAATGCTTAAGTGTGACATTAAAATATTTAATGAAAATTACATTTACATTTTTGATGATTTTATTGATGTCATTATTTCATGATTTAATTAACCATTGATGTAATTTTTATAATGATTGAATTGATTTAATGCAGTTAGTGGGTGGGGGGTAACATGAATCTAGTCCAATAAAATAAAACCATGTCCCACCTTCTCCAAAAGTATCATAATTTTTCTTATGAAAATGTACACTTTGAATATGTATCTTGGAGTCGCCACAACTATTTTTTTTTTCCAGACACGGTTGAAAGTTAACTTAACAGTACATGGGTTCACCCTGTCACAACATTAAGTACACCTGTACACTCGTCGATCGATGCGGACTGCATAAAAAAAAGTGGCATTTACATAACTACATGTCGCACGTTGAATTTGTTTTGAGCGCATGTCAAGACTATATGAAAATAATACTTTGTCTATTGTTTCCTCACAGCCTGAAGGAGAGAGCTTCTACTTGTTCACGTCAAAATGCATATACCTTATGATTTGATGCTTTGGCATTGTTTAATACGAGTGGCCATCATTTATAAGTCAGAAAAGAAAACAATATTCATAGGTCGCCTTTAAATTAATCATTAAATCATGAAACAATGAAATCAATAATTAAATAAACCATGCAATAACCTCAATTAATTTCATGATTAAATAATTAAATCCATCCATCCATCCATCCATCCATTTTCTACCGCTTGTCCCTTTCAGGGTTGCGGGGGGTGCTGGAGCCTATCTCAGCTGCATTCGGGTGGTAGGCGGGGTACACCCTGGACAAAATGTTCATTAAATAATTTGATACATTTAATAACACATTTGAGTATTTAATTGCAATTATAATTAGTTAATGACACATTTAAGTAATTATTTAAAGATTTGTGTATTCATTTTTGTCCCATTGGAGTTATAAGATGCACGGGCAATGTGAGTCCTGTAAATCAATGACTTCATGTTCTGTTGTTCAATGAGGTTTAAAAACATGTGGCATATTTAAACGTGGATATATTTAGGTCCCCTGCAGTCCAACGGCACAGATATATTACAGTCATGTGGGAAAACGTCGCTATGTCTCACAGTAAGGGAATCACAACAAAGAAAATGAAGAGAACATGAAACAACGCTTATTTTTGTGACATCCACTGAGTGAAATGAGACAAAACACAGCACCAAGAGCGACACAGAAACTGGTCAGAATTTGCAAGCTTGCGTGCTCCTAAAGAGTCACGCCCATTAACAGCATGACTCATCCAAGCTGGCTCCTTTCCTTCCAATAAAGTTGATTTGATTTGATTTGATCCATTTCATCTTTGAAGTCTTGATGAGTTGGTTTTTATTTCTTTATTCATTTATTTTTCGACTCACAGCGGCCCACTCGTGGAGGAACTGACCTCTTTCTTTCAAAGGGAGACGCAACTTTAAGTAAAGAAAGAAGAAAAAAAGGCCCGCCTATGATGTTCAATTCAGTAAAATATTAAAAAGAGGGTTAGAAAATGGAAGAACTAACACTGGTTCCTTGATGCTTTTTAGTATCGTTTGTTGGGATTCAAAGCAAATAAAAACATCTGATTTACCTCTTGTAACTCCTCCTATAGGACAACTTATCACAAAATATTTGACTGTATATACATCCAGCAGTTTTCTGGGCCAGTTAAGCCGACTTTTCATTTGACCATACAAAGGGATCACCAACAGGCCTCAGGCAACATCATTCCACCGCCAGTCAGTGACCATTACTGCTGTCTGCCTTCCTCACTCTCTTGGTTTGATATTTAAAAGTCAATAAATAATCACATCAGCCGGACCACGGACAAACAATTATGTACAGTTATGCTTTACTTTATAGAGGGCAGCCACAAACCCGCTCCAACACTTGGACGTAAATCTTAAAGATCCTTACCACAAGGCGTCGGTGTCGTTCACAGATCAGTTCTTTCAATCGACCTAAACGCAGCACTTGACCTTTCCATGAAAGGCGGCGCGAGGCGCCGATATGCAACAACGAGGCTCCATCACATCACCCAGGTGCTTAAATAACACACAAAGCCATATTGATATTCTTATGGATTTTTCTCACAAGGGCTTTTTCCCTCTATTCAGCAAACCAAGAAATACTCATTCAGGACATGAAAGGATGGGTTCATCGACGACTTTTCGAAGTGAACTGATCAAATCAGAAGCAACTGTCCAACAACAACAGTATTATCATTATTAGTACAGCCCTCACATTACTGCAATTCACTATCATCTTCTTAAGCGACAACTCCCTCCCCCCATTCTCAGCACATTCTACAGAGGCACAATAGAGAGCCGACTGACCAACTGCATCTCTGTCTGGACTGGAGCCTGCAGACAGTGGTGAGGACGATGGAAAAGATCATAAGGACTCTTCTTCCTCCTATCCAGGAAATCGCAAAAAGCCACTGCCTGACCAATGCTCAGACAATCTGCAGAAACTCCTCCCACCCCCACCAAGGACTGTTTTCACTGCTGGACTCTAGAAAGAGGTTCCGCAGCCTCCGTAGCAGAACCACCAGGTTCTGTAACAGCTTCTTCCCTCAGGCCATAAGACTCTTGAACGCATCATAATAATCCCCTCAATTAGCACCCAAAAACGGATTAACTCGCTGGAATATAAAGACAATATAACATACATCCATAAACGTGGATGCATATGCAAAAGTGCAATATATTTATCTGTACAGTAATCTATTTATTTATATATGCACCTTATTGCTCTTTTATCCTGCACTACAACGAGCTAATGCAACATTTCGATATAATCTGTACTGTAAAGTTCAAATTTGAATGACAATAAAAAGAAGTCTAAGTCTAATACTTTAGAAATTACATTAAGATAAATCTAAGACTAGTCCATGTACAGGGACCATGTGCTGCTTCAGAAAGTCATTCTACATGTTGGAATTCATGTTTACCATCAGTGAACCACAGCTCCCCAATGTCAGCATCACTCATGCAATCCCAAACCAAGACACTACCACCACCATGCTTGACTGTAGGCAAGTCATTTGAGTCAACGGATATTTAGACAATAATGACTGTGTGGAATCATTAGTTATGGCTATACCAGCTGCACACTGACTACTCTGAAGTATATCCACGTTTGATTTGGATAATATGATTTTATGGGCTGATTTAATAAAAAGAAGCGGTGAAATGTGAGGGGTGCATTAGAGATGGAATGTATAGCTATTTGAAGGGAATCAGATATTGAGGATCCATTACTTTCAAGAGCATGAAATGGTTCTTATGAAAGACTCTCTTTTTAAAAAATGTTCAAGAAACAACTTGTTTCTTATCAAGGAAACAATAACTGGTAGCAGTTTTAAGATATTATTCGTATCAGATTAATTACATTTTACACATTGATTTGAATTTAATTTGGCCTGTTTTCATGACATTAGTGCAATACAATGTAACTAAAAATAATACAATTAATATTGTCATGGTCTGCATGGCAGCTGTTGGCGTGACCCAGGATGCAGAGACTATAACAATGTGCTGGTAAATGTAATTTAGGTAACACTTTAGTATGGGGAACATACTCTAAGTAACAAAGACTTAATTTAGAGTTATCTGGACACGAGGGGAACATATAAGGGTTAGGGTTAGGGTAACTAATAAGCAATAATTCTGAGGTTATTGAGGGAAGACTCTTAGTTAATGGCTTACTGGTTGTATAATAAGGCCATGCAGAATAAAGCATTAATAAGTACTTAATAATGACTAATTAAGAGCCAATATGTTACTAATTTTCATGTTAATAAGCAACTAATTAATGGTAAATATGTTCCCCATACTAAAGTGTTACCGTAATTTATTATGAACAAGGCAGGCAAAATAAAGCATGTAGGAAAAAAACACCACTAACTGTACTTACTGTAACTGTACATGCTGTAAAACATGCAGCATGTATGAACAACGACCCAGCACCATCTGACATATAATGCTGGAAAATAAATCCCCCTGATTGGCAATTAGGGACAGGTGAGCTTCTTAATTTCCAACCAGGACCAGGTGAGGAGAACAGTGCTTACAACAGAAGTAAAGTAACTGGCTAACATGTCAACAAAGGAAGTGGAAATAGAAAAAAAATAAGAGCGCAAACAGGAACTTACAAAAAAAAAAAAAGGAGGAAAATGTCCAAAACTGTGATGAGGGATCATGACAGGATATACAGGACTGTCTCAGAAAATTGGAATATTGTGATAAAGTTCTTTATTTTAGTTCTTTATGCTTCCATCTGTTGAAAAGCTCTATGGAGATGATGATTTAATTTTCCAGCATGATCTGGCACCTGCCCACAGTGCCAAAACCACCAGTAACTGGTGTACTGACCATGGCATTACTGTCCTCGATTGGCCTGCCAACTCCCCTGACCTGAACCCCATAGATAATTTGTGGGGTATTGTGAAGAAGAAGCCGAAAGACACCAGACCCAATAATGCAAATGAGCAAAAGGCCGCTATTGAAGCATCCTGGGCATCCATAACACTTCAGCAATGCCACAGGCTGATTGCCTCCATGCCACGCCGCATTGATGCAGTAATCCGTGCAAAAGGATTCCCAATCAAGTACTGAGTGCATTAGTTGACATTTTCAAATGTTTAATTTTGTTTTGCTGTTATAAATATTTTTTTTTACTTGGTCTGAGGAAATATTCTAATTTTTCGAGATGGGATTTTTGAGTTTTCTTAAGCTGTATGGCATAATCAGCAATATCAAAATAATAAAAGGCTTGCAATATTTCAGTTGATGTGTAATGCATACAGGATGTATGACATTTTTGTTTTTTTTAATTGCATTACAGAAAGTAAAGAACTTTATCACAATATTCTAATTTTCTGAGACAGTCCTGTACAGTATGTATAAACAAAATTAGAGCATGAGTAAAGTGCAAATGCCAAATAAATTGCAAACAAAAATTGCTCACAACCCCAAACCGATTTACAATATGTCACTTCAAAGAGCTGTTCAAAAGACTTGACTTGTTAGCGAGCGTCAAATCTTTAGGGCATACTGACTTCTTTTGTGATAGGTGTACTGTCTAAGTTGTGAAAAGGGCCTGTGAACTCTCACCTGCTAGACTGCCAGGCCTCTGGAGTGTTGCAGTTGCGTAGAGCTCGTGGGAAATCTTGTACTGGTCGGATGCGTGGTGAGCTGCGAGTCGTTTGGGAGACAAAGTGGCATAACTGCCGATGCCCGAGCTCATCTGTAAAAAGGACACCAAGTCGCTATGGGTTAAAAACTGCTAAATAAGCTCAGGGCGCGTTATAGATTAAGTGTAAACTGATGCAATTACTTCATTTGCACTCTGTCGGCAGCCAAACGTAAACAGCTGACCTGACTGATGTGTTCAGGTTGGTGTGGTTCAGACGCGCGTATTTTTTCAATTTGCTAAAGCACCTCACCTATTTTTTTCCCTCCATGTTTCCACATGATAAAATTGCCTAAAGCGGGTTTATGGATGGAAATTGTCATTTTGTGTAAATCGCTCACAAACCTCTTAGTGTTATGTAACTCAATCGGGGCTGAAAAAAAAAAGAAAAAGAAAAAAGAAGAAGAAGCCTCGTAGCGTTCAGAGAGCAGAGTACAAAATGTAGACTTGTGTCATTTTCTTTCAATGCGTGTAAACAAACATGTACACCTGTTTATATTCATGCAGGATATGTTGAAATATATGCACAACTTACTATGTACCCACCTGGACTGTATATCAAATGTCTGAGGATGGTATTTACCTGATGGAGGGGGGACGACGATGAACTGGCCCCTCCCCCTGCTCCGGTGGAGTTGGGTGGAGAGGCCAACCTCAGGGGAGAGCCTCCACCACCTCCTGCTGCTGTCACGGCAATGTTGGTACTGGAGAAGAATGAGAAATAATGTCATCCATTATCTGTAGCGTTATGATTTATAAAAGTATATCAGTTCTAGGATATTAATATTGGGAGTCATAGGGCTGCAACTAACGATTATTTTAATAGTGGAAAAGTGAGAGTTTGTTCTCGATTAGTTGACTAGTTCAAAGGTTATTGCTTATAATCTGTTGTACACGCTTGAGTTCACAACTTGATTTTAACTCATTTTTAAAACCTATAATAGTACATTTAATTGTAACAAAATAAACGTAAATTACTGAGAAACAAATAGTTGGTTTTTTTTTTACACAATGAACAATACGAAAAATTAGTCCTATTTGCAAGATGTGTCACGGTGGCGCAAGTTTGCGGTTGTTGGCGTGATCTCAGGATGCAGAGAAGGCAGGCAGTGTATGTGTAGAAGGTCCCTATATTAGGGACCAGCGAAAAAAGCATAATAAAAGAGAGAACTGATGTGGGAAGAGAAGTCAATCACGGGTAAAAATGCAAAAGGACATCTGTTAGCAGGAAGGAACAGAGGAAGTAGCTAACTGAAGTGAGTACTTAGCAATCAATGCACCAGCGCCGCCAAACAGACGGAGCTTACTCAGCGTTTCAAAAAACAGAAACATCTACGTTCTTTTCTCTCATAATGATTGTGAACAATAGGCAAAATTCCAAAAAAAGTGCAGTTTTCTTTGACAATAACAAATCTTTGTAATTTTTTTTTTTTTTTTTTTTTTAAATCAACATTGTTGATTATGGCAACTAATTGTTACAGCCCTTGTTTGTAGTACCATGGCCAAGTGCCCATACTATACCTATTAATAAATAATACTAATGTTATTAATTGTACTTACAACAAACATTAATTAAGCCTGCTTTATAGTCACCCAATATAAATGTACCCGTTTAGGAATAGGGTTGTAAGGTATACCGGTATTGGTATAATACCGCGATACTAATGAATCATATTTGGCACTATACTGCCTCTGAAAAGTACCGGTCAACATCTTCTTTCGTTTTTTTTAAATGAATATTATGTTTATAAACTCAGGAAATATGTCCCTGGACACATGAGGACTTTGAATATGACGAATGTATGATCCTGTAACGACTTGGTATCGGGTTGATACCCAAATTTGTGGTATCATCCAAAACTAATGTATAGTATCAAACAACAGAAGAATAAGTGATTATTACATTTTAACAGACACGTATGTAGAACAGAGAGTAAGCAGATAAATAACAGTAAATGAACAGGTAGATTAATAATTCATTTTCTACCATGTGTCCCTTAATAATGTTGACAAAATAATAGAGTGGAAAATGACACAATATGTTATTGCATGTATCAGCAGCTAAATTAGGAGCCTTTGTTTGCTTACTTACTAATAAAAGACAAGTTGTCTTGTATGTTCACTATTTTATTTAAGGACAACATTGCAATAAGAAACATATGTTTAATGTACCGTAAGATTTTTTGTTAAAATAAAGCCAATAATGCAATTGTTGTGGTGCCCTTTATTTAGAAAAGTACCGAAATAATTTTGGTACCGGTACCAACATATTGGTATCGGGACAACACTATTTAGGAAACTACAAGGACATTAAAGTATTTATTTTACCTGCAACCCACAATATTGTTTTCTCCTATTCTATTAAAACATTGATCCATATTGAGTATTTCATCTCTTGAAACAAAAGATAGGTCATCTTATATTTAGTGTATCTAAATGCTGTCTAGCTACTCAGAGCTTTTCCTCTGTCACTCCCAGTGACACAGATAGCAAACAATAGAGGAGGTGTTACGATGCAAATTTTAAAGTGGGACCTGCTGTATGAAGGTTTTGATCTACATTAAAACATTTTCTTTGTGGCCTCGATATGTATTAGATATACTTTGTTATAAATATTGCATACATGTTGCTCCACAGTCACATTCATAATAGTTTGTGGAGGCATTCCCAAAATGCAAATGAAACCACGCCCCACCCTCCCCAAAAGAATCAGAATATATCTTTTGAAAATGTACATTGTTTAAATATATTTTGAAGAAGAACATCACCGCTCTTTTTTCCAGTGAAAAATAAACTTCATAAACATTATATAGATTCACCAGGGAACAACATTAAGTACATCTGCACACTCTCCTGAGACAATGCTGCATTAAAAAAAAAAAAAGCTGCTTTTACCAGCATTTATGTCACTGCATGTTGCATGTTTTTGATTGATTGATTGAGAAGTTTATTGACATCTTAAAGAATTGAATCTATGTAATGCTTTAAAAAGGCAAATGGATGGCACAAAAAGCCAAAAGGCTTGTTTCATTGTAGGCCATTAAATATTCATCACATATATCAATAATAAAAAATATATATAACCTGTAACATGTATATAAAAAATTACGTTAAAAAATTGATAAATTATGTACATATACACAGTATACATGTCAAGTGATTTGACAAACAGTATATACAAAAAATGGGGGGTGGGGGGTATATACACTATATACATGACACTATGTACATGACTATGCACATGTTGACTCCAAGAGTGTGCAAAACAGAATGAGAAAATATATATACACTATAACCACATATAAACCTGTTTGATGCTTCGAAGAGTTGCTGGGGATCAATTTTGGTTCAGATCAGGTAGAGGTTGAGCTGAGCCATGATTTTATGGCCGTTTTAAAATTTAGTAGGGAAGTTCGATTTTAAGGTCTGTTGGTAGTGCATTCCACTGTGTGGTGGCAAAATCGCAGAATTCATTTTTTCCCATGAAAGTCTTGAATTTGGGGGGGACGAGGTCTGTGTCACTGTGTGCATGCCAAGTTTACCCTACCTTACTTTGTGTTTCCCTTATACAGAACACCTCCCTCTCTGGCTGATAGTTTTACTTAATGTCCAAATAAGTACTTCCACCGCACTGTGATGTCACAACGTAGCCAGACTCCAAAACACTGAGTTCAGAGGCATCCAAAACTGCGTGAAAGTTCATGCCAAAATGCATGACCTTTATGATTTTGGTATTGTTTAATACCAGTATCTGACATTAATTAATAACATAATAACAACATCAATGAGTCAGAAAGACGAAAATCATTATAGGTTCCCTATTAAAGTTGATAAGATGAGATGATTTGCCTTCTGTTCAGTACTATACTGCCTCCGTAGGAGGATACAATAGCTCACCGGCATCAAAATGTAAACAAACGTCATTGGTGGATCTACACCTGACATCCACTGTAATGATACCAAGTACAGGCACATATCTAGCCGATACTACTATGATATTGTCAATATTTTTTGGCATGACAACATCTTCTTTCGTTCGTTTTTTAAAAATTCATATTATGTTTATAAACTCAGGAAATATGTCCCTGGACACATGAGGACTTTGAATATGACCAATGTATGATCCTGTAACTACATGGTATCAGATTGATACCCACATTTGTGGTATCATCCAAAACTAATGTAAAGTATCAAACAACAGAAGAATAAGTGATGTTTACATTTTAACAGAAGTGTAGACATAACATGTTAAAAGAGAAAGTAAGCAGATATTTACAGTAAATGAAGAAGTAGATTAATAATTAATTTTCTACCACTTGTCCTTAATAATGACAAAATAATAGAATGGAAAATGACACAATATGTTACTGCATACGTCAGCAGACTAATTAGGAGTCTTTGTTTGTTTACTTACTACTAAAAGACAAGTTGTCTAGTATGTTCACTATTTTATTTAAAGACTTAACTGCAATAAGAAACGTATGTTATATTATTTATATATTATATATATATATATATATATATATATATATATATATATATATATATATATATATAATATATAGAATATATTATATTATTTATTATTATTACTGTCTATTGTGAGTGAACTGTGGTGCTGAATTTCCCCCAGGGATCAATAAAGTACTTTCTATTCTATCTATCTATTCTATGTTTAATGTACCCTAAGATTTTTTGTTAAAATAAAGCCAATAATGCAATTATTTTGTGGTCCCCTTTATTTAGAAAAGTACCGAAAAGTACCGAAAAGTATATAAATAATTTTAGTACCGGTACCAAAATATTGGTATCGTTACAACACTAGTATCAACATCAATTCACTCAAATCAATATCAACGTCTTACTATCCTACCTGTAGGACTTTGCCAGTCGATTAGCAGGACACTGTTTGCTGGGAGAGGAGGACGAAGAGGAGGAGGATGGCAGTCGCTGAGTAGTGGCGTAGTTTGAAGCATCGGACGCCGATCCCAGGCGTTGGAGTTTATTGGGGGACCCGGGCCCTGAACCGCCTCCGCCGCCACACAGCGGAGAATTGACACGCTGGGCAGGTAAGGTGGAGCTAGAGTAGTAGATACCTACAGCACGGAGGAAGTAAGACACAATAATATTGTATTTGCACAAACAGCAATCATAATATAATCTGTATTTTTATAGTATTACAAGTAAAGAACTGTATCATATTTTGTATAGAGTTTAAACATGAATAACCCTATGGTTTAAAACCAAACAATAGCATACTTTGAATGGATTGTTTTCATGTCAAATGACTTATTTAACTCTTTTACACGGTAAAGTGTCCACTGCGTGTATAATGTGGGTTGACCTACTGTACTGTAAATCACATTTGAGACATTACTCATCAGGCACTTTAGGTCCCTCAGGAGAAGCTAGAGCCTTGCTGAGAGCATCCGTGACCTGACTCCGCAGAAGCGTCAGAAATGGATAAATAAGTGTAGGCAGTGTGTCGGGATATACTGTACCAAGTGGTGTTTTCGAAGTAAACCAAAAGGTGGGGAGCTAACTAACATGGCAGTGTGATGTGGTTTGTCAATCAAATCAACTACAAACTACATGTAGAATGCAGAAAGGTAATGTAGACAAACAATTATGGCTTTCCCTGTTTTGTAGGGGAGAGTGTATCAATCCAAATAGCGATAGTATACAAAGGTGAGTGCTGGTATCAGATCGATACTCGTTTGAAGAAATAGATATTTTAGTTACAGCTTCTCTGTGTTATACGTACAGCAAGTTACTTGATTTTTCCTCAGAGGTGGCGTTTCTCCGATTCGGTCTGTGCAAAAAGCGCGCCTCTCTTTCTTTCCCTGTCTCTGCTAATCATTCAGGCACACTTTGCGACTCCCATACCCTGTTCTGCCATAGAGAGCAGAGACTTATGGAGAGAAACATGCCTTTTTGAGCAACCAAACAAAAAAAAGATTTTCTACAAAAAAAGAAAAAAAAAGAAAAGAAAAAAAAAGAAGAATTATTTGTACCCCAAAAAATGGATTAGAATTTTTTTTTAAATAAATACATATATATATGTGTATATATATATATATATATATATATATATATATATATATATATATACAAACCCCGTTTCCATATGAGTTGGGAAATTGTGTTAGATGTAAACATAAATGGAATACAATGATTTGCAAATCCTTTTCAACCCATATTCAATTGAATGCACTACAAAGACAAGATATTTGATGTTGTAACTCATAAACTTTTTTTTTTTTTTTGCAAATAATAATTAACTTAGAATTTCATGGCTGCAACACGTGCAAAAGTAATTGGGAAAGGGCATGTTCACCACTGTGTTACATGGCCTTTCCTTTTAACAACACTCAGTAAACGTTTGGGAACTGAGAAGACACATTTTTTAAGCTTCTCAGGTGGAATTATTTCCCATTCTTGCTTGATGTACAGCTTAAGTTGTTCAATAGTCCGGGGGTCTCCGTTGTGGTATTTTAGGCTTCATAATGCGCCACACATTTTCAATGGGAGACAGGTCTGGACTACAGGCAGGCCAGTCGAGTACCCGCATTCTTACTATGACGCCACGTTGATGTAACACGTGGCTTGGCATTGTCTTGCTGAAATAAGCAGGGGCGTCCATGGTAACGTTGCTTGGATGGCAACATATGTTGCTCCAAAACCTGTATGTACCTTTCAGCATTAATGGCACCTTCACAGATGTGTAAGTTACTCATGTCTTGGGCACTAATACACCCCCATACCATCACAGATGCTGGCTTTTTTTCCTTTTTGGTCCGGAGGACACAACGTCCACAGTTTCCAAAAACAATTTGAAATGTGGACTCGTCAGACCACAGAACACTTTTCCAATTTGTATCAGTCCATCTTAGATGAACTGAGGCCAAGCGAAGCCGACGGCGTTTCTGGGTGTTGTTGATGAATGGTTTTTGCCTTGCATAGGAGAGTTTTAACTTGCACTTACAGATGTAGCGACCAACTGTAGTTACTGACAATGGGTTTCTGAAGTGTTCCTGAGCCCATGTGGTGATATCCTTTACACACTGATGTCGCTTGTTGATGCAGTACAGCCTGAGGGATGGAAGGTCACAGGCTTAGCTGCTTACGTGCAGTGATTTCTCCAGATTCTCTGAACCCTTTGATGATATTACGGACCGTAGATGGTGAAATCCCTAAATTCCTTGCAATAGCTGGTTGAGAAAGGTTTTTCTTAAACTGTTCAACAATTTGCTCACGCATTTGTTGACAAAGTGGTGACCCTCGCCCCATCCTTGTTTGTGAATGACTGAGCATTTCATGGAATCTACTTTTATACCCAATCATGGCACCCACCTGTTCCCAATTTGCCTGTTCACCTGTGGGATTTTCCAAATCAGTGTTTGAAAGAGCATTTCTCAACTTTATCAGT
>NC_084554.2:27055000-27057500 GCF_033978685.3 Nerophis lumbriciformis | reverse complement strand
TGCATATTGCAAGACGTTTTTACATATAGGAGAAATAATATATTTCCTATATTGAAAAAGAAGGCCATTAACAAAAAGCGCCAGTATACACTAAAACAAATAAATCAATGAATTAATTTGTTTTAATTAGAAATTAAATGTAATTGGTATTTCAATTTCAACAGAAACATTGCATGTTCTGCATGTAATTGCAGATCATTTAAACTTGTATATTATCGTACAATGCAAAAACAATTATAATATCAATCATTCCAAATTTGTTTTGTTAAAACATAAATGTAAATACTTAAATATCTGCTTGTCACCTTGACTAATAATTCTAAAGCAAGTTATCCATTAATTTGTGCATACAAAAAAACAAAAAAAAAACAAAAACATAGGTGGGATGTCCTAAGTGCAGCCCGGGAGCAATTTTGGCACATGGCTATTTCTTTTGGCAATTTTGTTTTTAACTGTTCCTCGACATGCTCTGAAAATAAATAAATAAATCATTATTAATGAGGTATATTAGATATAAATCAAAAGCTGAGCTAACAATCATGTTTCTTCAAATAGTTTAGCATATACTGATATTCTCTGTAGTATCTTCAATGTAAAATATGTATCAAAGTGGCTCCCGACATACTTTTATTTTTCAGTATGCAGCCCTCAATCAAAACGTTTTGGACACCCCTGGCATAGGCTACTATGTAGTAGTAGTTTATATTCATGTTTACTGTCAAAAGCAGCCCTTTGAGCCAGCTAAACTTTGTCTATCAATTTAAGTATGTTTTGAAAAGCGACGTCAATGTTCAATGTCGTAAAAAAAGGCACTTTAACAAACGCCAACCGCACTTGTACACACACACACACACACACACACACACACACACACACACACACACACACACACACACACACACACACACACAGAGAGAGAGAGAGAGAGATAGAGAGCGAGAGAGAGAGAGATTGACAGGCACCAATGCGGAGGTATCATAAGATTAAACATAGAATATATTTAATAGCCATCATTTTAAGAATTAATCAAATATAGAATTCTACACTTTGAGTCTATTAGAGTGCTAAAATTGCCAAGAGTTAATCAATAGTCAATATACCAGTGTGCAGCTTTTTTAAAAACACAAACCACTTATTTTCTTGTTGAGGAAGTTAGATTTTGTGTTTTGTTGTTTGTTTTCATTGCTGCTTTTTTTAACTGTTTTTAATACAAACACAAGGTTAATTTTTTTTTTTTTTTTTAACACATTACCTTTACTTTCTTTTAAATAGATTTTATTAGTCTTTTAAATTGCAGTAACAGCTGAATGAGCAGCACAGTTACAGTATATATAAATATTTATGAAGGAATTAGTCATCTTTGTTGTTCGTAAACACATGCTTAAAATAACTTCAGCTTAGGGCTGGGCGATATATCGATATACACGATATATCGATATACGCGATATATCGCGGGTTTGTCTCTGTGCGATGTAGAAAATGACTATATCGTGATATTCGAGTAAACGTTCTCACGCAGTTGCTTTTAGCTGCTGGCATTACACTACAGGCTTTTCTCACTCCTTCTTGTGTCTCCTTCTCACAGACAGCAAGCGCACTTTCTACATACGTCACATACTCTCACGTCATACGGCACATACGTATACGCCCTCGCGGAGCAGAGAGGTAGCAGCATGGGTAACGCTGTGATGCGAGTGGTAATACGAGAGAAAGAAGGCTGCGAATCTGGTAACAAATGAAGGAAGAATTAATTCCCAAGAAAAACAGCAGAGGGTCCATCGTCTGGCGGTGGTTTGGCTTCAAGTGGGAATATGTCGAACAGACAACCGTAATTTGTCAAGTGTGGGGCAAAAGCGTTTCTACAAAAAGTAGCATTACTGCTAACATGTAGCTTCATTTGAAAAGTCACCCGCTGGAGAATGAAGAGTGCTTACTCCGCACATCTCCATTCGGTGCCACACGCCCACACCATCAAAATGCCGAGGCAAACATTTCCAGATCAACACCGTATGAAAAAAAAGAGTCGACAACAAAAGGAGATAATGTCCGCAGGAACCTACCACATAGCGAAGGACGAACACTATTTGATTTCCTATTATGCAGCTCATTTTTATTTGACACTTATTGAAATATCTTGTGTGACATCATGTTTTTAAACTATTGTAGTGGCGTTCTGTACAAAAAGTGCACTTTAATTTAGTGTTGTTTTGATAAGTCATCTTAGTGACATCATGCACAAAAGTGCACTAATAGCTTGTTTAAAAGTGTCTCTGACAATCTTGCAATTTCTGTTTTGGAAATGACATGAATGTTTGTGCCACTGCTTAATAACTGTTTAATAAATACAGTTTTAGTAAATTGACTTAGTTGTGATTTCCTTCTCTGCCTGAAAGTTTAAAATGAGCATATATTAATGCAGTATGAACAAGAATGTTTTAATGTAGACACATAGAATCATCATACTGGTGTGATTATATGCATCAAGTGTTAATTCAAGGCT
>NC_084554.2:27042500-27050000 GCF_033978685.3 Nerophis lumbriciformis | reverse complement strand
AAATATTGTTCACAAATCGGTCTAGATCTGTGTTAGTGAGCACTTTTCCTTTGCCAAGATGATCCATCCCACCTCACGGGTGTGGCGTATCAAGATTCTGATTAAACAGCATGATTATTGCACAGGTGTGCTTTCAGCTTCCCACAATAAAAGGCCACTCTGAAATGTGCAATTTTAATCACACTGCACAATGCCACAGTTGTCGCAAGTTTTGAGGGAACGTGCATTTGGCATGGTGACTGCAGTAATATCCACCAGAGCTCTTGCCTGTGAATTCAATATTAATTGCTCTACCAGAAGCCATTTCCAAAGGCGTTTCAGAGAATTTGGCAATACATCCATGCGGCCTCACAACCGCACACCAGGTGTAACCACAACAGCCCAGGACCTCCACATCCATCATCTATGCGAAGGAGATATGTTGTGTGCAAATGGTCGTCACACCAGATACTGACTGCTTTTCTGACCACCCGCCCCCAGACCCCAATAAGCTAAAACTGCACATTTCAGAGTGGCCTTTTATTGTGGGCAGCATAAGGCACACCTGTGCAATAATCATGCTGTGAGGTGGGATGGATGATCTTGACAAGGAAAAATGCTCACTAACACAGATTTAGACAGATTTGTGAACAATATCTGAAAGGAATAGGTATGTTGTGTAAACAGTAAAAGTTTTAGATCTTTGACTTGTCCAGGGTGTACATCACCTACCGCCCGAATGCAACTGAGATAGGCTCCAGCACACCCCGCGATCCTGAAAGGGACAAGCTGTAGAAAATGAATGGATGGATGGAGTTCGAATCTTTAAAAATGGGAGCAAAAACAAAAGTTTTTTGTTTATATTTTTTGTTCAGCATATATATATATATATATATATATATATATATATATATATATATATATATATATATATATACACATATAAATATATATATATATATATATATATATATATATATATATATATATATATATATATATATATATATATATACACATATAAATATATATATATATATATATATATATATATATATATATATATATATATATATGTTCTGTTACAACTAAAAGTTGTAAACTGTTGTTGAAATGTGTTGTGCTTAAATAAGCTTGTTACGTCATTAACATTACATGGGTATTTGTCGCCATCATGTGGTCATGGCAGTTATTACATCATTGAGAAGTATGTATTTTGAATCAAACTTTATTGACCGGAAGTTGCATAAGCCAAGCAGAGAAATCTACGGTGCCAGCACGTACTTTATGGTGGTTATTTTCGAAGAAATACTGCATATATCTTTTGTTTAAGGTTGCATCGCCGGTATGTATCATAAGTTGAACTTTGAAACTTGGTTTTTGTCTAAAATATTTCGAGCTAAATTTATGACTTTTGATGTATGATCTTTGCCATACTCATTAGCAATAATTTGCGATGTCATCTAAGATGGCGTCGTAGTACACATTCACTTTGTTTACCTTCTCATGCCTTTTAAGGTAGCATTACAGCATATATATGATACATTTGCACAACATATGTATATATTGACTGTATTGTTTGTCTTTTTAGTTTCACCCTTTTGAATGTCAATAAACCTGCTGACAACGCTCATCGGTCTCCAGAGTCGTGACGTAAGAAAGGTGTTAAACAGCCCTTGCATCAGACATGCACCCCTAACGGCAAAGTGAAACGGCGGCATCCAAGCAGACAGAGGTAACGCAGTCGTCGCACGCTAGAGTGAAGCTGACCACTACTACGCCACAACGCTACAACGCAAACCGCATACAGCAGTGATTCAGCAGTCATCATCTAGTCCACCCCACCATGTCCAGCAAGGCGTCATCCGTAAAGACTCGGTCCGAGGCTTCGACGAACTCCTCCACAGGTTCTGCAGCAGCTAGAGCAAGAGCAAAAGCTGAGGCAGCCAAAGCCCGCCTCGGTTTTGCAGCAAAAGAAATGGACTTAAAAGTAGAAAAAGCTAAAATTGAAGCATCTATTGAATTTCTTCAACATGAAAAAGATGTTGCATCTGCTATTGCTGAAGCAGAGGCATTAGAAACAGCTGTAATCACACAGGTAGAAGCACGCAGCAATCCTTGTTCTTTTGTCACATCTGAACGTACAAAGCAATATGTCCTCAGCCAAGCAGAATTTGTAAAAGAGGGAAAAGATGTTACACAGCCATCACAATGTGAAAATGCTCCTCAGAGCAAGTCAAAGCTCACTAGCAATCAATTACTTCAGCCAACAAAACAAAGTGACTCTCAACAAATTCCCTTTGGCCCTCCTAATGATCTTAAAAACTTCCAAAACCCCTCAGTCATTTTCTCCTCTCCTCACATCCATAACAATTACAGTGCAAGTTGGTCAGATCAGGTATCAGCATCCAACTTCCATGATGTCCGGCCTTCATGCCAAGAGCCTAAAAACTCTAATGTGAGTGACTTCATTAGATACTTTGCTCGCCGGGAAATAGTAGCAACAGGACTACTGCAATTTAACGACAAGCCTCAAAATTTCAGAGCTTGGAAACATTCCTTTAAAAATTCAATAAAGGGATTAGAGTTAACAACAAGTGAGGAGATGGACTTGTTGTTAAAGTGGCTTGGCAAAGAATCCTCTGAACATGTAGAACAAATCAGAGCCATACACATTAACAACCCAACCAAAGGTCTCAATATGATGTGGGACAGGCTTGAGCAATGTTATGGCTCAGCTGAAGTGATTGAGGATACACTCTTCAAAAGAATTGATATGTTCCCCAAAATCACATCCAAAGACTACACAAAACTCAGGAAGTTTAGTGACCTGCTCATGGAAATGCAGAGTGCTAAAGCTGAAGGAGACCTTCCTGGTCTTGCGTTTTTGGATACCGCAAGAGGATTAAATCCAATTGTGCAGAAACTTCCCTTCAATTTGCAAGAAAGATGGATCACAGTAGGAGCTAAATACAAACGCACACAACGTGTCCCCTTCCCACCATTCAATGTTTTTGTAGACTTTGTAACGCAGGAAGCTAACTCAAGAAATGACCCCAGCTTTAACTTTACATCGTTCCCTGACGTACCCAAACTCGACAAACTGCCATGGAGAACATATAAACAAAAAGAAATTTCAGTGCACAAAACTGATGTAGTCTCCCGCTACAATTTAGATACACAGAACGGCAAACAAAGCTGTAGACAGCGACAAGCTTTGCCCAATTCACATGAAACCTCATCCCCTCTCGAAGTGCAGATTATTTCGAATGAAAACACTCGATGATCGAAAAGCATTCTTAAAAGAGAACCACATTTGCTTCAAATGCTGTTCTTCATCTACACACATTGCAAAAAACTGTATGGTCAAGATACAGTGCTCTGAGTGTCTTGATGAAAAACACTGCACTGCTCTTCACCCAGGACCAGCACCCTGGCTTAAAGAAACGGAACCTGCAGCAGAGTATGGCGGGGAGTGTGACTCCGCTAAGTCGGAGGAGATCACATCCAAGTGCACACAGGTTTGTGGCATGAACGAAGCAGGCAGATCCTGCTCTAAAATTAGTCTTGTTAAAGTGTACCCAGCAGGCCATCCTGAACAAGCAGTAAGGCTCTATGCCATCCATGATGAACAAAGTAACAGGTCGTTAGTATGTCCTGAGTTCTTTGAATTGTTCAATGACCGTGGCCCTAGTTCCCCTTACTCACTAAGGACATGTGCTGGTACTAAAGAAGCAATGGGCAGGAGAGCTACAGGATATGTAGTGGCAGCCATAGATGGTTCAGTCCACATCCCATTGCCTAGCCTCATTGAATGTAGAAATATCCCAAACGATAGAGATGAAATTCCCACACCCAGTGCAGCTATGCAACACAGTCACCTAAAGTCAGTAGCTCACCTCATCCCTGACCTGGACTCTAATGCCCCTATACTCATGCTTCTCGGACAGAATGTTATTAGGGTTCACAAAGTCCGTAAACAGATAAGTGGCCCTAACAACGCACCCTATGCTCAAAAATTGGACCTCGGGTGGGTCATAGTAGGAAACGTGTGTTTAGGTGATGTCCACAAAACTCTCGCTGTGAAGACGTTGTTCACAAATACAACTGAGAAGGGGCGTCCTACAATGTTTGAGCCATGCCCCAATGTATTTAACGTAATAGAGAGACATTGTGAGATACAAGTTCCATTCAGCTTCAGCACTCAACTTGTGGATAGCGCTTGTGAACCTGATCATTTAGGATGTAATGTGTTCAAACAAACCAGACATGACAATTACATCGCACCCTCCATTCAGGACAAAGCCTTCTTTAAAATAATGGAAGAAGGACTGCAAAAGGACACAGACAAGAGCTGGACAGCTCCATTACCATTCAAGTCGCCACGTCAAAAACTACCTAACAACAGACCGCATGCCCTGAACCGCTTAATGTCTCTTGTTCGGAGCTTTGAAAGGAAAGAAGAAATGAAGGAACATTTCATCACGTTTATGGACAAAATATTTGAAAACAAACATGCAGAGCTTGCCCCTCCACTGAAAGACGAAGAGGAATGTTGGTATTTGCCACTATTCGGTGTCTACCACCCTCGCAAGCCCAAACAGATTAAGGTCGTCTTTGACAGCAGCGCAAAGTACAAGAATGTGTCACTAAATGATGTGTTGTTGACAGGCCCAGACCTTAACAACTCACTGTTAGGTGTCCTAATACGCTTCAGAAAAGAAGCTGTTGCCTTCACAGCTGACATTGAACAGATGTTTTATTGTTTCAATGTTCGAGAACAAGACAGAAATTACTTGCGGTTTTTGTGGTTTCGTGACAATGACATTTCCAAAGACATTGTAGAGTATAGGATGAGAGTCCACGTCTTTGGGAATAGCCCATCACCAGCAGTGGCCATATACGGCTTACATCAGTCTGTTCTACGCAACCAGCCAGATTGCGATCCAGATGTCAAGCAGTTTGTCACACACGACTTCTACGTAGACGACGGACTCAAATCTCTCCCCACTGTTGAAATGGCTGTGTCCTTATTACAAAGAACCCGTGACACACTTGCAAACTCAAATCTAAGACTGCATAAAATAGCAGCTAACAGAAAAGAGGTACTCGAAGCATTCCCTTCACAAGATCAAAGTCCCTCAAATGACTCTTTCGAACTTGTTGAGCCTTGCACGGACTCTGATGTCAGACCACAGGTGTCTACACTCAAAACCACAATCTCAACCAAACAACTTGGCTCTGACAGATTCAACAAGTTTTCGACATGGAAGTCTCTCAAGCGTGCTGTTTCGAGACTACTGCACGTCATACATAACTTCAAATCACTGCCAAGCAAAATCAATCACTGCCGTGGTTGGCACTACTGTGAGACAGGACTCACTGTGGACGAGTCAAACCAAGCCCAAAACATAATCATTCAAGCAGTACAACAGGATGTGTATGCCAAGGAATTGAAGTGTGTGCAAAAACACGATAAACTACCCCGAACCAGTCCTCTCAAAAACCTAGACCCCTACCTGGATCAAAATGGACTTCTTAGAGTAGGAGGTCGCATCTGTGATTCGAACTTAAGCCAAGGTGAAAAGAACCCACTCATAGTTCCTGGCCACCACCATATTGCAGCTCTTCTCATTAAGCACTACCACGAGCAGACCCAACACCAAGGGCGCCTTTTCACAGAAGGAGCTGTTCGCTCTGCAGGATGGTGGATTGTAGGTGGCAAGAGAAAGGTGAGCACAATCATCTATCATTGTGTAACCTGCAAAAGACTTCGTGCCCCTATGAGTACACAAAAAATGTCAAACCTCCCTCCAGACCGTCTTACAACGGACCCCCCATTCACTAATGTGGGCTTAGATGTTTTTGGCCCATGGTTTGTGTCTTCACAGCGCACAAGAGGAAGTATCATCCAAAATAAAAGGTGGGCTGTCTTATTCACGTGCTTGAGTATTAGAGCAGTTCACATTGAGGTGATAGAGTCTCTCGATACCTCTAGCTTTGTTAATGCATTCAGACGGTTTCTGGCAGTAAGAGGACCTGTAAAAAGCATTCGCTCTGATAGAGGTACCAATTTTGTCAGTGCATGTAAAGAACTGAAGATCCCCTCAAATTTAGACAACACAGCTGTACAAACCTACCTTAAAGAACACGGATGTACATGGACTTTTAACCCTCCACACACTTCCCACTTTGGCGGGTCATGGGAAAGAATGATTGGACTTGCCCGGAAAATATTGGACACAATGTTTTTCCAGCTCAAGACCACTAAACTCACTCACGAAGTTCTTGTCACCTTTATGGCAGAAGTGGCGGCTATTATAAACGCAAGACCCCTTGTCCCTGTTTCATCGGACCCAAGTGACCCTTTCACTTTGACCCCGGCCACTCTTATAACCCAAAAGGTAACCCCTCTTAAGGCTCCAGTTGGCAACTTTACGGCGTCAGACCTCTACAAACACCAGTGGCGCCAAGTCCAGCACCTGTCAAACACCTTCTGGGACAGGTGGAAGAAGGAGTTCCTTCCCACTCTCCAACCACGTCGCAAATGGCATTCTAGCCAGCTTAACGTGAGCGTAGGTTCGGTCGTTGTACTCAAAGACAGCCAAATTTCCCGAAATGAATGGCCTCTTGCACGTGTAACTCAGGTGTTCCCAAGTAAAGATGGCAAAGTGCGTTCAGTAGAGCTAAGGGTAGTCAGGTCAGATGATACAAAGGTGCTGACCAGACCCATCTCAGAGATTGTACCTTTGATTATTTCATGAGAGGTACCGGTATCTGTTTTTTCCAGTAATTTTTGTGGCGTTTATCCACGCCAAGCGGGGAGTGTTCTGTTACAACTAAAAGTTGTAAACTGTTGTTGAAATGTGTTGTGCTTAAATAAGCTTGTTACGTCATTAACATTACATGTGTATTTGTCGCCATCATGTGGTCATGGCAGTTATTACATCATTGAGAAGTATGTATTTTGAATCAAACTTTATTGACCGGAAGTTGCATAAGCCAAGCAGAGAAATCTACGGTGCCAGCATGTACTTTATGGTGGTTATTTTCGAAGAAATACTGCATATATCTTTTGTTTAAGGTTGCATCGCCGGTATGTATCATAAGTTGAACTTTGAAACTTGGTTTTTGTCTAAAATATTTCGAGCTAAATTTATGACTTTTGATGTATGATCTTTGCCATACTCATTAGCAATAATTTGCGATGTCATCTAAGATGGCGTCGTAGTACACATTCACTTTGTTTACCTTCTCATGCCTTTTAAGGTAGCATTACAGCATATATATGATACATTTGCACAACATATGTATATATTGACTGTATTGTTTGTCTTTTTAGTTTCACCCTTTTGAATGTCAATAAACCTGCTGACAACGCTCATCGGTCTCCAGAGTCGTGACGTAAGAAAGGTGTTAAACAGCCCTTGCATCAGACATGCACCCCTAACGGCATAATATATATATATATATATATATATATATATACACATTTTAATCTACAGTCGCGATCAAAGGTTT
>NC_084554.2:27032500-27037500 GCF_033978685.3 Nerophis lumbriciformis | reverse complement strand
CATCTTCCCTATCTGAATCGCTCCCACTGCCCTCTAGTCCTTCACTCTCACTTTCCTCATCCACAAATCTTTCATCCTCACTCAAATTAATGGGGAAATCGTCGCTTTCTCGGTCCGAATCGCTCTCGCTGCTGGTGGCCATGATTGTAAACAATGTGCAGATGTGAGGAGCTCCACAACCTGTGACATCACGCTACTCGTCTGCTACTTCCGGTACAGGCAAGGCTTTTTTATCAGCGACCAAAAGTTGCGAACTTTATCGTCGATGATCTCTACTAAATCCTTTCAGCAAAAATATGGCAATATCGCAAAATGATCAAGCATGACACATAGAATGGACCTGCTATCCCCGTTAAATAAGAAAATCGCATTTCAGTAGGCCTTTAAGCATTTCTTACATATTCCTGATTTTGCACCTTAATTTAAAAAAGTTATTGTTAAGTGTTCAATGTGATTTTAGAATTGTGTTTACATGGAGTGTTTTCCATGGTTATGTTGACATTTCATTTTCTTTCTGCCTTGATAGCTGAGGGGATTATGATCAGAGGAAGGTTACATTTGAAATAAAAATTAAATATAATTTTCTCCTAGTCCTCATTTTCCATAGATAATAAAAAATATCAATAATTTTCGATATCGACCGATATAAAACACTTTAATCGTGATACAGTTTTCAGCTATATCACCCAGTACTAAAATATCATTATTGCATAAGGCTCTAATATATACCAAAATGTAGATCATAAACCATATGGCCCTACTTTGTATTAGGAGTCTCCCGATACATACTTTTCACTTCTGATACTGGAGCCTTACGTATTTGCCAAAACCGCTATTACTCTGATACAATATCAGCATGAAGCATAGCACATAATTTTGTTTTGTAGTGTGGAATGTTACCAAATAGTTAATCAAGTGAAATTACTCAGAACAATGGCTGGTATGAATAACTAACCTCATAATAGATGTATGCTTTTTGAAGTGGAATATTAATTAGTTTTTTGGCAACGCCTATCCGTATTAGTCACAATAATTAATTCAATGAAGCGCATGACGCAATAAGTTGAATGATACGACACGTTTGTTACTGGATACTTTTTTGGAGACTGTATGTGTAAGTAACATACAACTTTAATTATTGGATACAATAATGTTCAATTAAGGACCAGTAGTAGTCTATCATGTTTACCTTTTGTAAATGACTTCACTAAAACAAAAGACAAGACCAACCTTGGACCAATATCCGATATCGAGATAGGACCGGGACACCCTCCACTGTATTGTGAAAAAAACGTATTATAATAACATCTATTGTTTTACCCCTTTTAGGTACATAGAATTATGAAAAAGTAATTTCCCAATGAGAGACAGAGACAGAGAGAGCTTTCTCCAGTGGTATTGGTTGTCACATTGGCAGTGCTGCTTCTTCCACTAAAACACTGGAATAGTTGAGGTGCCATGTAGCCATGTATTATTAAAGCAAATCCTCTCAGGGTTATAAATACCCTGCAGAAGTGGACTAACTGGTGCATTCTCCTTCCCTCCAACTCTTGGGTGGGAAGGAGGGCATCTTGTTCTAACCTTAAACACACACATATTAGTTAAAAACAAAACATGCTACATGCACTGCCAAAAGGGAACCACCAATAAAAACATGGACCGTACCATGCCTGCAGGCCGCACCTGCCCGTCGTCTAGCTGCAGCGGTAGCTTGCGAAAGAAAAAAAAAAAACTGCTGACAACACTGGCCCAATTACACTGACAAGGCCAAAACATGAGAGGAGAATACACACAAAGCCGAACCACAAAGACAGAGACGGTGAGCCAAGAGGACAAGTAGGAGGAGGAAGCAGTTCCATGCAGAGACAAACATGCCAATTAATATGAAATAATTTTGGTGGAAAACAACAAAAAAAGTAATATTCAGAAGCCTAAAAAAGCTATAGATAGATAGATAGATAGATAGATAGACAGACAGACAGACATGAACACATTTATATGTGGACACATATATATGTACACATGTGTATGTACACTTATATTTATACACACATATATATATATATATATATATACATACACATATATATTATATATACATATATACAAAACCCAAAACCAGTGAAGTTGGCACATTGTGTAAATCGGAAATAAAAACAGAGTACAATGATTTGCAAATCTTTTTCAACCTATATTCAATTGAATAGACTGCAAAGACAAGATACTTAACGGTCGAACTGGTAAACTTTGTTATTTATTGCAAATATTAACTCTTTTGGAATTTGATGCCTGCAACATGTTTCAAAAAAGCTGGCAAAAAAAGACTGAGAAAGTTGAGGAATGCTCATCAAACACTTATTTGGATCATCCCACAGGTGAACAGGATAATTGGGAATAAGTGGGTGCCATGATTGGGTATAAAATCATCTTCCATGAAATGCTCAGTCATTCACAAACAAAGATGGGGCGAGGGTCAACACTTTGTGAACAAATTAGTTTAAGAACAGCATTTTTCAACGAGCTATTGCAAGGAATTTAGGGATTTCACCATCTACAGTTCGTATTATCATCAAAAAGGTTCAGAGAATCTGGAGAAATCACTGCACATAAGCGGCAAGGCTAAAAACCAACATCGAATGCCCGTGACCTTCGATTCCTCAGGCGGTACTGCATCAAAAACCCACATCAGTGTGTAAAGAGTATCACCACATGGGCTCAGGAACACTTCAGAAAACCACTGTCAGTAACTACAGTTCAACGCTACATCTGTAAGTTTAAGTTAAAACTCTACTATGCAAAGCCAAAGCCATTTATCAACAACACCCAGAAACGCCGCCGGCTTCGCTGGGCCGAGCTCATCTAAGATGGACTGATGCAAAGTGGAAAAGTGGTCTGTGGTCTGACAAGTCCACATTTCAAATTGTTTTTGGAAACTGTGGACGTCGTGTCCTCTGGACCAAAGAGGAAAATAATCATCCGGACTGTTATAGGCGCAAAGTTCAAAAGCCAGCATCTGTGATGGTATGGGGGTGTATTAGTGCCCAAGGCATGGGTAACTTATACATCTGTGAAGGCACCATTAATGCTGAAAGGTACATACAGGTTTTGGAGCAACATATGTTGCCTTCCAAGCAATGTCTTCTTCATGGATGCCCCTGCTTATTTCAGCAAGACAATGCTAAGTCACATTCTGCACGTGTTACATCAACGTGGCTTCATAGTAAAAGAGTGCAGGTACTAGACTGGCCTGCCTGTAGTCCAGACCTGTCTCCCATTGAATAGGTGCGGCGCATTATTAAGCGTAAATTATGACAACGGATACCCCGGATGGTTGAAAAACTTAAGCTGTTGTTAAAGAAAGACTGGGAAATAATTCCACCTGAAAAGCTTAAAAAATCGGTCTCCTCAGTTACAAAATGTTTACTGAGTGTTGTTGAAAGGAAAGGCCATGTAACAGTGGTAAAAATGCCTGTGCCAACTTTTTTGCAATTTGTTGCTGCCAGTAAATTCTAAGTTAATGATTATTTCCAAAAAAAATCTAAGTTTCTCAGTTCAAACATTACATATTTTGTCTTTGCAGTCTATTCAATTGAATATAAGTTATAAAGGATTTGCAAATTATTGTATTCTGTTTTTATTTACGATTTACATAACGTGCCAACTTCGCTGGTTTAGGGTTTTGGGCATACAGTGTATGTATATATATATATATATGTATATATATATATATATATACATATATATATATACACACACACATATATATATATTAGGGGTGTGGGGAAAAAATAGATTTAAATTCAAATCGCGATTCTCACGCTGTACGATTCAGTATCGATTCTCATGTTTCAAAAATCTATTTATTCATTTATTTATTTTTTATTAATCAATCCAAAAAATAATACAAAGCAATACCATGACAATGCAATCCAATTCCAAAACCAAACCCGACCCAGCAACACTCAGAACTGCAATAAACAGAGCAATTGAGAGGAGACACAAACACGACACAGAACAAACCAAAAGTAGTGAAACAAAAATGAATATTATCAACAACAGTATCAATATTAGTAACAATTTCAACATAGCAGTGATTAAAAATCCCTCATTAACATTATCATTAGACATTTATATTAAAAAAAAAAGAACAATAGTGTCACAGTGGCTTACACTTGCATCGCATCTCATAAGCTTGACAACACACTGTGTCCAATATTTTCACAAAGATAAAATAAGTCATATTTTTGGTTCATTTAATAGTCAAAACAAATTTACATTATTGCAATCAGTTGATAAAACATTGTCCTTTACAATTATAAAAGCCTTTTAAAAAAATCTAATACTCTGCTTGCATGTCAGCAGACTGGGGTAGATCCTGCGGAAATCTTATGTATTGAATGAATAGAGAATTGTTTTGAATCGGGAAAAATATCGTTTTTGAATCGAGAATTCCGTTGAATCGAAAAAAATCGATTTATAATCAAATCCTGACCCCAAGAATCGATATTGAATCGAATCGTGGGACACCCAAAGATTTGCAGCCCTAATATATATATATATATATATATATATACAGTGTTTCCAACACATTCAATTATTTGTGGCGGCCCGCCACGAAAGAATTACGTCCGCCACAAATGGATTTTTCGGCTTTTGACTCGCTCGACCGCTCATAAAAGCAATGGGACTCTGTCTGTGAATGTACCTTGTAGTTACAACTCCGGTGCAATAGGTGGCGGTAGCCTACTATGCAATGTAACTCCGCCAATAGCACTTAATTCACCTGGTGGGCCAGAAGAAGAAGAAGAAGAAGAAGAAGAAGAAGACGGCGGAGTAAAAGAACGGACCGACCTGATCAAAATACGAGGGTAATATAGGTTGTAGGTAGATAAGTTATAGCTGCATCGCTCGCGGCTCGTCATATATTTAACGTTAATCCGCGATTTCACCGAGCGTTTCACTCACGGTGAGCAGCCTGACGCTGCTTCATTAACACCGCC